>NC_134982.1:83095878-83395878 GCF_965638725.1 Aptenodytes patagonicus | reverse complement strand
GGAAAGCAGAGTGCTGACATCGCATTTGAGCTGGCATGATAAAGCAAAAATAGTGTATTCTTAGAGTATTCAATAGCTTACTGAAGGCTGTTTTTTCAAACACGGTTTATCAAGTTATGGGGGCGTGAAAGAAGTCCTGGCACATATAGCAAGAGAATAAGTTCATCTGATTTTTAAAAAAGTGTTCATGAAGTACAAACAAGTCCATAACTGCATTTTCATATCTATTTTTAATATGCATTTTTAATTTCTGTCTAGGGTTAAGAAATCTAGTTTTGACAAGTAGAACTAGGTCTGTTCCATTTTACAAAAGCAGTTCTAACTAACTCTAGTCTAACTCAGACAAGAAATGAACATATTCTGTTCCTGAAAGAGCCTAAACTAGCAATCAAATAGTCAAAATTAATTAAATAATCAGAAAAGTAACATTATTGGCATAGCTGTCTTGGCATCTGAATGATTACTTCAGCTGAGATTCAGCTATCCTATTTTATTTAGACGTGTACCTAAGTGCAGAGTGGTTCCACTGAAACAACCATCAGAGGAATAAGAGAATCCATTTTTGAATTGCTAATGCTGGTATTCATCCCAATAATTAAGTTTAAGAATATTATTCAAATAGCAGTCTGAAAAAAATTGTTACTGGAATGAATATTCTTTGTATAATTGGACAATTTTGTTTAACCAGTTTTAATACACAGTCACTAGTACTTTTAATTATTTGTTGCTCAAGCAGCAGTTGAGCTTGCAGCTAATACAGATTTTGGGTATTTGTAAAATTTAATAATGGAACTTCTAACTAACTTTCATGTTCTGTTCTGTTTGTGTAGTCGTCCTCTCTGCCACTGGTAACTTGAGAAATTACAACATGCTTGATTGACTTAGTTTGTAGTTTGTTTATTTACTTCTGATTCTGTTGTTTTTAAGATTTAAATACTCAGTTTCTTTTTGTGGAATCAGCTGTCATGTTGTTGTTGAACTAATGATGTATCTGATTAGTTCAATTTAGAAACGGTAGGGTGGTATTTTCCCTTCTTTCTTTCATTGTCTTGAAATCCTCTACTGTTACAAACACATTTTACTTAAATTCAGTAATTATGCAGTAAAAGAACATGTTATTGTGAAACTTAAAAGCTTAATGTGATCTCTACATATATACAGCTCAGAATGGATTCATCTAGTTTCAAAACACACGTCTAGACACTAAATGAGGAGTTAAAAAAGGGAAGGGTTAGCCTGTTAAATACCCTGTTTAGGTCATTTTAGCTTACGCGTTTCATAATGTACTGTTCTTGTAATGTAGCCATCTTAAGTGTTTATTTGAACACCAAGCTGTATAAATAAAAATCACCTATTTACCTCAGGAAACTTTAGTTAGAGACAAGATAGTTCGCTGGTGCTTCAGACAGTAATTCATTATCTTCTATCGATTGGATTTGACAGCCCCCAAAAGGACACCTTGCTACTCTGCAATTAGAAATAACTGATGTGTCCAGCATTAATTGTCACATACAGTTGCATATAGAATATTGTACTGAATTAACAAAGCTTTATAGTTGGTCTCAAATGCAGTTGGTGTCTGTTGACAAGGCCTCTGCTATGTCTGACAAAGTTTCACTAAACAGAGGACAGATCTTCCTGCTCCTTTCCTAATTTCTCCCAACATAATACACGGAGTGATACTGAAGGGAAAGAAGTCAGTTTACCAAGCATGCACTGATCTTTGAGAAAATGTTTGAAATCTTTATCCATGCCAAGTGCAAGCTCTGAAGCTGTCAGGGTGGATCAATGTCTGCCATTGCTGTAGGAGTGTTGTTTGTATGGAACTGATTCTGCAAGAAATCAAACAGAAGAATGTTCCATTTCAACGGGTAGAGGACACTCCTTAAAAGAGAAAAAATAAAAGTATGGATACCTGTGTTTAGTATCTTAAGAGGGTCTCTATATCACATATATGGAGAGTCCTGTCAGACTTCTAGGTGCTTTTAGAGTATCCAAGTGAGAAACACTTGATTGCTACTTTTTCTGTCATTGAAAACTTTGAAAGACTGTGAGAAGACTGTTTTTATGATGCATGTGTATATAAAACATACTGACTGCAAGGAGAGAAAGAACTAGGTCACTGATGTACTTTTAAAATACAGTTTTACTGTGAATACATCTGTTTCTTTCTTTTGAATGTACAGGTAATAGATAGTCTACAGTCAAAGGTGCTTTCTGATGGTAACTTAAGGCAATTTAATGGTTATCTATTGCCAAAAGGGAAATGTTCTTGTATGAAGATACGGATTTTTATTGCTTTCCTCAGACAATAAACAGCTGGATTGGACAGTCAAACAGGCAACTGCCTCCCTCCCGCCCCCCCCCACCCCCACGCCCCCCATCCTACCAGAAAAACAAAACAAAACAAAACCCAAAAACTGCCGTTTTTGCTCCCTGACTACTTAATTTCAGGATCATTAAATCATTACTGCCAGCACAAAGTTGGGAAGAAACTGAAGGGAACGGAAGGGGTGGAGGATGCAGAGATGGGAAAAAGATGTGGACTGTGCCTCTCATTAACTGCTAACCAGCCGCTGGCTTAGCTGTGTCATCAGACAACAGTCTTCATTAGCTAACCAGATAACTGGGTCCTGCAGTCGATTTTTTAGAAGGCTTTACCTTAAGAACAGCAACAGCTAGCTCTGGCAGTGAATTTGACTGCAGGGAAGTTAACTGAAACTCTTCTGTTGAGCATTGCTATTACAGTATTGGGCCTATCCTACTAGCTACATTAGAGGGAAAGGTTAAGAGTGTAATGCTATAAATGTAAGCTAAGATCTTAACTCATTTTAGCTTAGTTCTCCACGAAGATGAAACATCTGTTACTGAAGTTGATCAAACTATTTAGAATAAACTTTTTTCCATGATGTTTTATTGCTCATATATTAAGAAAATGTAAATAATATAACAATTAGCACTATTTGGATTTCTTCATCTCTCTTTTTCTCTCTCTCCCTTCCCTCCCCTTCCCCTTCCATATCCCCCCCTAACTTTTTGCACAGCCTCAATTGAAGAGGAACCAACTTCAGCAGGTATGAATAATTTAACACCTGCATCATGGTAACCATTCCTTGAGAGCTATCTTTTCTTCTAAATCATTTTAACCAGGTTTATCTTGTGCATAACACATGCTAAATAGCCATATCAGTGTTGGGTTCTTTTCTTTTCTCTCTGCTCCCCTTCCTTTCATCTTTTTTTCCCTCGGTTTGGAGTCAGTAGGAGATATACTCCTCCAGTAGTGGTTCAAACGCTTCCCTGCCACAGTTCCTTCCTTTTTGCTTCTTGCTTGGTTAAGCTGGCACATTGGGCTTCCCACAACAAACCAAGTCAAAAGCAATCAGGAGTTAAAAAAAATCAGTGTTTGTGCTATTTTTTTATCTGTCTTTATGCTGGTGAAGATCAATCATCTGCATCACCCCCAGAACTGGCATCCTTAAAGACAGCGCAGCCTGGGAATGAGCAGTGAAGGAAGGGAAGGACAGCGGGTGCAGAAGCACCCTGCTCAAAGAAAACATTCTGCAAACTGTGGCCTGGATATCTGCTCATTGAACTTTTATTTCCATTGACAGGCTGCCAAGTAGTGAGAACGGTTAACAACACAGTCATAAAAATTAGTTTAGGAGCTCCCCAAGAGACACAAACACGTAGTGTTTATTCTATTGCGAAGATTAACTATTTCTAATTAATTGGCAATCCATTAGCTTGGGAGTATTTAAAGAAAAAGAAGATGATGTACCAAAGAAGAATGCCACTAAACAGCTTAATGTATTTGAAATAGCATTGAGTTGTATAAACTCAGTGAGCTAAAACATCAAATGAATAGGGAGTCACTTTATAGTGGCTTGTTAAAAGAAGTAAAGGTCTCCAGAGGACCAAAGGAGAAAAGGTAAGGAAAGTAAATGAAGAAAGGAAGATGGCAAAGAAGGATTGAACACTGTTTACAACACAAACCTACAACTTGGGAGCAATATAAGTAATTAGGGTACAGTGGAGAATAATAAATGAAAGGATGGAGAACAAAGCCAAGAGCAGAACGTGAGAGAGGGAGAATAGTTAAGACTAGCACTGAATAGAGAAAGAAGCAAAAGGGCACTTTTAACATTAAGATAGTAGTGGAATGGAAAGAAAGCATGACTGAGATGAGAAAAAACACTGCGAAACAGAGAAAGGGTTTGGGAAAGATATAGAGTACTAACACACCCCTGAGGAGTATGTATTATAATTATTAAGCATCAGCCTTCAACTATCCGTTTCTTGAGAGATCTGTCAGTCTTGAAATTTTCATGGAAAATATCTTAATAGAAACCTATGCAGCTGTTAAATAGAAGTGTCAGTTACAAAAGGAAATCTTTTTTACCTAAGAAAGGAAAAAACTACCCCTTTTTTTCCCTTTATGGAATTGGTTTAATTATGCACATTTTGTAGAGATAGAGTTTAGAGGTATATATGAATACGCTGCAGTAATGTTCAAGACAATCTTGCTGTGGTTGTGCATTGTAAAACCATCATTCCTGTTGCGACCAGTGGAGCGTCCCATGAAGATACGGCCTCCCTCTTTGTATTTTGAACATCACTGCCGTTTTTGTGAGAGCCCACAACTGTGAGTTGGCCAAGCTAACCAGATACATCAGATGAAAATGGGTAAAAGGAGATAAGTGGAATTTATAAGACAGACACATGGGCTCCACTACAGATCTCTGTTAGACTTACCAGCTGAAATTTCAATAGTTTCACAAAAGCCTACAGATTCTATATTCAGTTCCTCAGGAGCCCTTGCCTTTTGGAGTGCCAGATGACATTGGGTTTTTTGCTTTTGTATTCATTTAAATGTATTGTTTTTAACCACTTCTGACTGCTTTGTTTTACTCTGCCCTAGTATCACTGCTTTATTTCCGCACATAATTCTTGTGTTCAACAAAGCTCAGCCAATAATTTACAATGAATGTCTTTTGAGCATTGTTCCATCACAGAATATTCCTAAATGTTCATAATCTCCTTGAATTCACCCATTATCAATAACATCTTTTACACCAGTATTTTTTCAAATATTTTCCACCAAGACTTGATCAGATATGTTTCAAACTCAAATCATTTACTTACTTGTGGTTGGTTGAATGAGCTGCACCTAGGTTTTAGCCATTATTTTTATTGTTATAGTTCTTAGTGTTTCAGGGTTTGCTGGCTTCTAAAAATGTGCCACAATAATTTATGCAGTAATAGCTATACCAGTGTAAATTTCTGTACGAAAACTCTTAATGGAAAGACTGGTGACCTTTTCATGTTAGTTATTCCATGAGAGGATGCTGTTTGCAGTAAGAGTATACATGTGGGAGTTGCACTGATACAACAATGCAGACAGATATTCCCACGCAGACAAATCAACAGCTAGAAGTACACAAACATGCAGCACGAGAATGTTTTTGTTCTTTGATTTGGACAGATGCAAAAATGCCTCTGGCATAAATGGTACATGGTAGATTTACAATATGAGACAAAACACATATTTGTAAACGTTTGTGCAAGTAAATCTCAACTGCTCAGAAATTATGTTACAAGGGAATATGACTAAATACCTGCAAAAGTAAGTGAATTAATGTAACGTTAACACTTTCTGTTATTTAATCTGGTTCTAGGACATTGATACTTCACATGATTAGATTCTTTGGGAATTAATTTGAAACAATTATTTTCTTGGGAATAATTTTGATTAATCCGAAGCTTTTTCAAGGAATTAATTTGACTAAACTCCAGGCACAGAATGATTTTTTTTTTTTCCTATTCAAATGAAAATTTCCACCTTTGGGAAAACAATTCTATTCTCTGCCTTGAGTAGCAAACTTTGGATCTTAAACTCTTCTGCTAGATATTAACAGAGTATAACCCATCTCTACATTTGCATGAAATGTGACTATGATAAAAATAAGCTATATTTAAGTATAGATACTATTTTTTGGTGTCGTGGTTTAACCTAGCAGGCAGCTAAACACCACATAGTCATTCACTCACTACCGCCAGTAGAAACGGGGAAGAGAATTGGGAAAAAGGTAAAACTCGTAGGTTTTATAACATCCCAAGGATATTCAAAATTTCAAGAGCTATTGTAACTAGCCTGGAGGAGAAGGGGAAGGTGAAGGAGCAGGGGAAAGTGTACCCCGCTTGTCTCCCCAATAGATTGGCTCTCCAAGGAGAAAAGGTAAAGAGTGTAAAGAAGTATGGAGATGATGGCAATGCTGAGTAGAAATACCAGATTAGTCTCACGACCAGTAATTTTATCATGTCATAAGCCAGTGTTACACAGTGCAGCAAAATGATATCCTTGATCCAGCCCCCAGAGGTGAAGCACAAGAGGGAACATAGAGAGCAAGTAAGGTGTTACCTAACACAACTCTGAGAACGAGCACAACAACTCTGAGAGCAGATAAATCAACATTGTGACCAGTGAATATTAACCTAATAAAGAATGCTTACAACAAATTTGTTTTAACATGCTCTGGTCAGATTTGTCGTTATCTCAACCCTTTGTGCCCCACTTTGGGTGCCAAAAAGGACTGTTGATGTTTAACCTGGCAGGCAGCTAAACACCACACAGCCCTTCGCTCACTCCCCCCCAGTGGGATGGGGGAAAGAATCATGAAAAAAGGTAAAACTCGTGGATTGAGATGAAGACAATTTAATAGGACAGAAAAGGAAGGGAAAATAATAATAATGATAAATTAATATGCAAAACAAGTGATGCACAATGCAGTTGCTCACCACCCGCTGACCAATGCCCAGCCATTTCCCGAGCAGCGGCTACACCTCCCCGGCTAGCTTTCCCCAGTTTATATACTGAGCATGACGTCCCATGGTATGGAATGTCCCTTTGGCCAGTTTGGGTCAGCTGTCCTGGCTGTGCCCCCTCCCAGCTTCTTGTGCACCTCCAGCCTCCTCACTGGCAGGGCAGTAGGAGAAGCTGAAAAGTCCTTGACTAGTGTAAGCACTGCTCAGCAACAACTAAAACATCAGTGTGTTATCAACATTATTCTCATCCTAAATCCAAACCACAGCACTGTACCAGCTACTAGGAAGGAAATTAACTCTATCCCAGCTGAAACCAGGACATTTAGAAATTCCATAGAATGAAACAATAATTTTCTGCAGAGGTGTACATATTTTGTTTTGGATCTTCCTCAGGAAAGCAGTGAAGTACGTAGTTAGTATTTGAATATCAGTGCACAGTAGACCTATTTTCTTTGTGAGCATGTGTTTTAAGCATGTGTTTGCTAGATTAGAGCTTAAATTAGGTGCAGTGAAAGTGCAACCTAGAAGCACAATAAAAAATTTAACAATGAAGTGCACTATCTTGCTCCTGGGGAAGTAAAAATCAGAACCAGACTGTTGCATTAAGAGCAGGAAAGTTTTAAATTTAGTGATGAAGGGCATGCATGTGAAAATGAAGTTATTTTTAAACCTTTGTTATAGAGATATTACTTGTTCTAGCTTTTCCAGAGGAAAATCTATGAATAAAGTGCAATTGTTCTTTACCTAGATGCTTTATAATTTATAGTTTCTATTGATTTTGCTCTAAGATATGACCAGATGTTGTTGTTTTGAAAGTAACAGACTAGTGCATTATTATGGGATTGTTTTAATACAACTTATTTCTCAAATTGTATTGACACTTACAAAGCTGTGTGTTCTGCTTAAAACAGATACCTCTTCCTCAGAGTAGGAAGGCAGTCATGCAGTTTGAAAGATGCGGGGGTGCTGAAAAATAAATAGAAACTGCATCCAAAGCCTCATGCTGTCACCTAGAGCCTTTCCCAGTAAGTTCAGTGGGACGTGCCTTGTATAGGCAGAAAGCAAGTTCTATTCGCTACCAGATTTTGCTCTTTTCCAAAAAAAAAAGCAGCAAGTTTCCTCCAGTTTGTGACATTTATCTTAGTGGAGCATAATTAACCTGCTGATTCTAGTCCTGATCTGGTAGTGTTGGGGAGGAGGTATGCACACACTTCCAGCTGCAAGGCCCAGAAGTCATCACTTAGCATTCAAAATCATTAGAAATACCTTATGATTGTCTTCTAAACACTCTGAGATAAGAGACTGCATTTAGTGTAACAGTTGCAGGGGAGGAAAGGTGAGAAGATTAATTGGAGGGCAACGTAGTATTTTTCCAAACAATACCTTTACTTACTAAAGAATATGAGGTAGGATAAATTGCAGCTAATACATTAATTTTATGAAGATTATAAACATTATTTGAACATTTTATGAACATTATAAACTTTTAATTGACCTGTGGTCAGGATCAAAATTAGAATTTCTTTTTCTATTCAACTGAAGGTATAAAACAATACTATTTCCCATGCTCTGCTCTTTGGGATAGAGTCTATGAGCACTATATGTCACTCTGACAACGCCCTCCGTGAGTAATCTCATAGAAGTGAAGTTACCAAAATTTTACTCTGATTGTTGTAACCACTAGGTTGAAGATTAATAATCCTGAAATAATAAATGCCTTGTGAGTATCTCTATAGAAATGGTATTTCACAGGGGTTCCTTCAGTTTCAGAATGCTTCAGTCTAATGAACTGTAATTATAACTCATTAAACATATTTCATCTAAGAAAAAGCATACTTACTTTTTGCATGCTTTTTAACCAAAGCTAAACCGAGGAGTTTTTCAAATGATCCTCACAGTTTCAACAAGGTTTTCCTTAGCCCTACTTCTGGATAAACATTGATCTAGATCTCTTTTTCCATTCCAGTTAAATACCTATTTTTTTATGTTGTCATAGACATCTAAACACTCTCTTTTGAGCCACTTCTTCATATCTGTTCATTTATTTTGAGTTTCAGATCAATTAAATAGTTTTACCAGAAGCTCATGCATCCTGTGAAAGCAAGCTAGGAAAATCTCAGGACAGTTGTCTTGGAGATTTGTTTCCATGTTTCTTTTCCGATCTACACACGTGGCATGAGTCTTTTAAAGCTGTTTATTGAACTAGGAGGAGGTTGCTTTGTTGAAAATTTTTAAGCCTAATGTATCAACTTCTGTTGGATGTCCTGCTGTTTGAACCTTTGCATCTCAAAAATGTTTCCCCGTGGTTTTATGTATTCCCTCCCTCTCCTCAAGGAGTCTGGAATCATTTCTAAAGATATCAAAGAGTAATTCTTCCAAGACACGATGAGACAGAGTACCGCATAACATGTGGCACTTTGTACACTGGTCTTTACACTGTGACTTTGGCTGAAATAATAAATACACGCCCCTTGAGACCATCACTTAACTGAAGCCATTCCTTGCTTTTGTCACCGATTTTTTTTTAAGCCTAGTGTTTCAGGTAACTGGGATTTGTGTCTTTGTATTCCATCTATATACAATATGCAAATATGTTTAGACTTTCATGACAATAAAAGCGCTTTTACAGTTTGAGTTTAATATTGATTTAATGAAATTTAGGTGTTGAAGAGATAGTAGACTCAATATATGACAGAAATTTCTTCTTCAAAGCCATTAGTAAAACATAATCCCTACAACAACCTTGTGACACGGTATGTACATGTACAGACAGCTGCATTATATATCTGTGTGCAACTACTACAAGCAGTCTATTTTTTCCCATGGAAAATAATATTACTCTTCTACAATTCCATGTGATATTTAATCTGTTCACTTCCTTATTTAGAATTTCAACTTCTATAAAAGTTACTTTAACATTTTTTCCTAAAGAAGTAAAAAACAAGGGAAAAAAATCACTTTTGAGAAACAACAAAAGTTAAAAATGCCATATAAAGTGGAGAAGGGGACTTCTATTGGAAAGTCTCTAGAATGAAGTTTAATCAGAAAAAGAAATCAAAAGATTAGAATAGAAAAGCACAATATCAGAAGTTGCAGGAAGAAAGTTGTACTAGAGATAGCACTTAAGAGTTATCAAAAAGTCATAAAAAATAGACAACTAAAAATCTTAAGATTTGCCCATTAACCTTACCCTATGAGCATGGTGTTAAGCAACAATTGAAATCTAAATTGCTTCCACGTTATGTGTTTTGTTTTGTTTCTGTTAGGACAACTCCAGGTTTCTCTGGCTATTAAAACTGGTGCTTTGTTTCTCCCCCAGATTTCTTGTGTTTAAGAAGCCCTTTAAAGCAGGGCACCACAGTATATTGCCTTAGTGTTTTCCTTGGAACCTATTTGCAGAATACAAAACTATATATCAGTCACTGTGTTTGAAAAAAAAAAGATTGAAAAAGATGAAAAATTAAAAGTAGTTATAAATTATTTTAACTAATAGATATTTCAAAACTGATTTACTGGACATAGCCTAGGTTCTTCTTAAGAGAGACCCTATTAGTTTTCCTATTAGACATCCTCTAGACTTCTGTAGTAATAATGGAGTTCTGTTTTCTTTTCTACTTGTTTTTTAGATTTCTCTCTTTTATTCACATTAACATTTAGGTAAATTTGATTTAGACTAGCATATTAGGAAGAAATAATGTTGCTTCTCTGAGCTCCACTACCTCCCAGGGATTGTCCCTGGACTCAGTGAGAGCCTTATTGTGAAAGGGGTGGTTTCTCATGGAGGTTTCGGACCCAAAAGCCCTTCCTTGACGTAGTGTCCCCGTGCTCACACGCTGACTCTGTTCTTGTGAGTAGCATGCTGAAATGGCAAAACAAAGCCAGCACCTACTTTCTATCTCATAAAGTATGACAGAATGGAAATAGTGTACTCTCTCCCATAAAAAGCTGCCTATGTCATGGGTTGGGTTTCCCTTTATGGATCTCTGGAAATTGACAGGATAGAGACAATAAAGCAACGTATTTAATGTGCATTTGCAACGTATAAGTGCTAAACATTACTAATGTGTAGATTTAAAACCAGTATGCAATCTAGAATTTTTTATCAATTTTCTGGTGAAATTGTTGGTTCCTCAGAAATAAAATTGTTCATGGGACATGGTGAGTTTAAAAAAAACAGAATAGAATTTGTATTGTAAAAATGTTGTAAAAATGTAAGCCACATTTTTGGCAAAAATAAGTGCTTTTTCTTGTTCTAAATAACCTTGCATTTAAAAATTCACTGAATTATCATTTTTCATAGATTTAAAATACTAAACATAAAATTATTAAAATCCCAGGTTTTCCCTTGTCACAGTTTATTTTTATTTTGAGGTAAATTCATAATATCAAATTTTTAAGATTTTGACTTTTCATAACTATTTATGGTAGAAGGTAGGAATGTTCTACTCAGCACCATCTTCGATAGCTTTATGTTAGATTGTTTAAAATAGTTTGATATTAAATAGTTTAGAAAGTGGGTAGATTTAGATTGGACATAAGGAAGAAATTCTTTACTGTGAGGGTGGTGAGACACTGGCACAGGTTGCCCAGAGAGGTGGTGGATGCCTCATCCCTGGCAACATTCCAGGTCAGGTTGGACGGGGCTCTGAGCAACCTGATCTAGTTGAAGATGTCCCTGCCCACAGCGAGGGGGGTTGGACTAGGTGACCTTTAAAGGTCCCTTCCAACCCAAAACATTCTGTGATTCTATGATTTGGATATTGGATAGATCTTTTGCTTGAACAGAGGAATATTGTAATCAATTTTTCATTGTCTTTCCTTCCTTCATGTCAGCAAATGGTTTTACATTTGGTGCTGCGCATCTCTCATCAAAAAGTAGAAGAGATCCAGTTGGTTAAAGTACTGGCAAGATGTCATTGATTCTCAAAGAACTACATTATGAGTTCAAATGAAAAACATTTGAGATCTTACTGAGATTAATATTTACATAGCAACTATACTTATATCCTTATATGCTAACTATACTATATGTTTTCCTTAAAAATACTTAACTGATTGTGGGTATAAAATTGGATTTCACAAAGGGTATCTCTTCTGCCTGAATATAATGCCCTAATGGCCTTCTATTGATTGCAAGAAGTTGGAATTGTAACTCCTTTGGTGATTATCAGAAAAAAAAAACCAAAATAAACAGGAGTCCCTAGCTTATTGAAATGAAACTTTCCAAAAAGTTCATGAGATATTTCATCTGCTTACTCTCTTACCCTCAAAATCTCAAAAGATGCATCTGGTCTAGTCTCAAGGACTTCAATTTACTGCCCGTTGTACAGCAGCATCCAAAGTGTTGTAGTTTTGTGACAGCATGCTCTCAGGCTGTCTTTTGGGGCACAATAATTTTGCTGTGGTATGCAAAGCTGTTCTGTTTCACACATTTTGAAGAGGAAAATCATCTTTCCATATTATTCTAAGGGAGAGGATTTGTTGTTCCCTCAGGGTCTGTAACAGAGATTTACTCTCTTGCTTAACTTGGTTTACACATTTGTAACAATTCCTTTTCTTTTTCTTCTTGAAGTGCATATTTTATTTTTTAGTGCCTGAAACTAACTTGTTAATTACTTTTCCATATATTCAAGTAGAATATAGACTAAATCAGAACATTATATAAAGGTCATATTGAACCCCATTCTGATGAAAATGAGGCTTATGCAGTAAAAATAGCTCTAGATGCCAGGTGGCACTGAAAGCTATTACAGTAGGCTGTCACATTTAAAAGCTGGAAATCTTGCTTAGGTCAGGAATGGAAATTAATTAGTATTTTCAGCCTATTCCTTAGTGAATGTTTGTCCATATATCATAAAAATAACTCAGTTCAGCAAAATCTCTCACTTCTTTTCAGGGTTAGACAAAAAGGGTGCTGGGAGGTTGGGATTAGCCTTCAGTGCTGGCAACTGCCTGAGAAACTCATACATGGGCATTTTTCCATAATCTGCATAGGTCTAGAGAGTGGTATTTGTGGTGGGTATACAACATTCATCCCAGTGTACAAATACAAGTGGAAGATCATATAGTATCCCCTAAACTACCTATTGCTTTATGTCATGAACATTTTCTTTTGGTTGCTTATCACTTTCTCACCCGAACTTTGAGATAGAAGTTTTCCATGCTAGGCGTCTGCCTCAGGCTGAACTCAGCTCAAATAGTTTCACTATTTCTTATAATGAGGTTAAGGAAAAAAGGTGTTCTGCTGCCCATTCTGATTCTCAAAGCTGTTCTACTGAGAAACCTTTCTGCTCCGATACTTTGGAGCTGGGACATGCAATTTCACAGTGCGGTGTCAGAGGTTGCTTTTATTACTGCCATGGAAAAGTCCACAGAGTCAGCAAAGGAGGTAGGCTTAGTTCATGCTCAATTAGCAGAGACCGCTCCTAACCTAACAGAATTGAGAACTCTGCTATAAGGAAACCAGCAGTGCATACTGCTGTCTGAAGGTGGGTGAAATCAAGTCTGCCATACCAACTACCAATGCATCTCTGTACCAGGGAGAGCAGGGAGCAGAACAGATGGAGATGTCACCCTGGCAGGGAAACACAACACCTTTGTCTCAGGCTCCAGCAGTGTCAGCACTGTCTGTTGGTTCCAGGTCTGCATCGATAGGGTGGCTTTACTCAGGTGCTTTTCTATCTGGGAAGCAGTATTCCCCAAGAAGAGGCTTTGCAGGTGTCTAGACCTTGCTTGGACAGATACAAAGAGCAGAACTAGCAGTTAAGACAGGGTCATGTGAATAAAATAGACAAAGATTATTATTTGATATTGATTGTTTCATCCTCTGAAGATGGAGCAAAAACAAACAAGATGAAGAACAAACTACTGTTCTTGTTGCTTCAGGAATCTCAGTGTATTCTGTTGCTCCTTGAGTTCTCTGTACTTCCAAGAAGTAGAGCTGAAGCACGGGAGAAAATATGGCAAAAGGCTAACCATGGCAGAGAACAGATGACAAAATCCTCTCCTGTCAGAATGGACAGATTTTCATCTGAGAAGTGATGGAAACTGAGATGAGAAATTGCTGAGGAAGAAGGGAGTTGACAGGCAAAGAAATGAGATTAATGAGTTGTGCCTGGGCACAGAGTGAGTGGATCTGAATACATGCATACAAAGGGAAGGGCTGTGGTGGGATGATCTGTGTTGGCCTGGCTGCTGTTGGAAGAATTGTTTACTTCACGCAGGCCATTTATTTCTGATTCCTTCTTCCAACCTACTCATGCTTTCTTGCTCTCCCCTTTATGCTTGTGCTAGCAGTTGTACAGCTACATGTTGAGCTGCATCAGGTAGCTGTTCCAGTTGAAAGTAGCCTCTTCCCTAATGTAATTTCCCCAATAGAGTTAGTGTTCATTTGGTCCAGCTCCTTGATCTGACTTGACATGTAGTGGCATGTGTGCTCTCAGTGGGAAGGGGAATTCGGTGGAAATGCGTAGCGAAAGCTAGAGTGAAGAAAAAAAAACAGTCATCTTTGGTGAGATACTGTAATTAAATTGGATAAAAGCAGTCAAAGATTCCCATCCAGGTATTAGATGCATGGAAAGAGGGGAAAAAAGCAAATACTAATGAAAGCAAAACAAACAGGAGTAGTGGTTGGTTGAGGATTTGGAAGCAGGTTAACAAGCCTGATGGAAAGGACTCTGTTTAAAAATAGCATCCCAAAGAGGCTTATTTTGTGCTTATTTTCGGTTTTAAACTGTCTTATGACCATCTTTAAAGCATTGGATTGACTGTGAAAATGTAAGAGTGCTGAGGAAGAAATTTTACTCATTATTTCCTGTTCAGTGCAAATTTAAGTGGTTTTTAGTTACCAAGGCTTGTACTACACATTCATTCAGGAGGATAAAGAAGTATTGAATAATGACCCATTTGCAGAATGGCTGGTCCTGTAGGAAGACAGCACATGTTAGCAAAGTTAAGGACTATAAAGTAAGTGTGCTCTTAAAAATGCTAAGTATATTTTGCTTGGACAATGAACCAGACCATTCCATGATAGGCACTGTAACCCAAATAATATTCATTAGTGGAAGGTTTTATTGGTGTCATATACATTATGAGTGCCAGTTCTTGCATACGTATGAATTTGAAATCCTCACTGTTCGCAGCTGTGCATTTGACACTAAATTGTGCCAAGACTGGGCAGTAGTCTTCTTTTTGGACAGCAGAGCAGCAACAGCATGGGTAGATGTAATTTTATCCTGATTTCCTCTTCAAGAGTGAAGAGTCCAATCTAGGTCAGTCTTTGCAGTCAAAGAAACGAAACACAAACCTGTAGAGAAATTTAAAACAAAGGCAGCGGTTATTCCTTCATTTTCTCTATATACTACAGAAGGAGTGTACATGGTTAATGTCAATTAGGAAGAAACTCTGAATTTAAGTAAATCCCTTTTTCTAGTTTCCTTTCTACAGGAAGGACCCACACCAGTAGCCCAGTATCAAGGTGTATATGCACATATGAGTATGCACATATTTATGATTTTTCTCCTGAGGTTTTTAGGACCTCACCTTTTGTAAAGCTGTTGATTTGTTATGTTTGTCATTTGTTTTTCTTCATATTCATTTATCGTATCTCCTTCCAGGATATACATTCAACACATTGAATGTTCTGTGCTTCAAAGATTTTGAGCCTACAAAAAGCTACATCCATGCATAACTGTACTGACGCAAGTTTCTAAACATCAGTCTGCAAATAATTATAGTTATGTAAAATAAATAAGAGTGGCTGTGGATGAGGTTCCCTGAAATCTCATGATCTTTGGGGTGGGAGCTGTACACTCTTGGTGCTGACTATCTCAACATAACATTTGTAGATTCTGAGCAAAGTTAACCAGTGTGAATCTTGAAAGTACCCTATACCATTGCTCCCCATGTTATGATGTTTAACAGCAGGATGAATGGGAAATATCCCTAATAACTCTCCTGGGAATGACTCTATAGTATAATCTCTACAATTTTACAAGTTGGCTGACATGCTGAAACAGCCAAGGAATCATGTTCAATCATGTATCTTGCATGTTCATTGTTCTAGTAATTTTTCCTATCACTTCATATCTCTTGTTCTTAAATAAATATATTTTTTTATCCATAACTCTTGTTTAGTAAAAAGCAAGCAAATGAACAAAAATCTACTCTGATTCTTGGTAATCTGTGCTGATTCTTGGTAATCTTGCACAACAAAAAAAGTGTTGGTTCTTGCAACCAGAATCCTTGTCCTACCTTTTCAGTAATTCATATCCTATTATGTAAGGGTGTTAAAGATGTGCCTAAGCTTAAGCAGGTTGGATAGATGCTAAAGCAAGTAAGGAAGAAGTGCCAAGGAAAGATTGCAAAGTAGCAGAGAGCATGGCTGAACTGAGGGAATATGGTACTTCTGTTAAATTCAGGCTCCTTTGAGACCGATTTTATAACCAGGGAAAGATGTGACATTTAGGATTGTTTTCTGATGTAAGTCCATAGGTTGCAGGGAAACGTTTGTAGATACAGGTAGCATATTTCATTGAACCAGCTGATAGGTGAAATGGACAGGCATTCAGACACGTGAGTTTTTCTTCATGTCTGAAACAGCAGTATTTTATCGATCATGGATATGCATAATACCATTACACTGCTGTGGATTTGTAGTGCATCAAAGCCCAGGAAGTGTTAAAACTGACAGATAATGGAATCATCTGCAAGTGGAATTAAGTGCCCTGAAGGACCAAGAGCAGGGTTTAAAATAGAGCTGAAGTGGGTTGTTTTTTTTTTCCATCTGGTCTTTCTTATTATGAATCTCTGTCTCATCAGCTACTGATCTGATGCCCAGTTCCCATCCAAATGAGTTTCTTCCTGCATTGCACTGTGTTTAATGTTCTGTCTACTTCTAATCCCCCTAAAACCCTTACTAAGTAAAAAAGCCCTGCCATCCCAAACTCTCTTGACTCTGGCTTCAGTCATTACTATTTGCCAGTAAGGGATCAGCGAGCTGGACTCTCTGAGTAGCTGCATCACTGAGGTGCTGAGAAGATCTTTAAGTCTATCCTAGCTTGAACAGGGGGGAAAAAAATGTTGAAAGAAGATTTGGCATTTATATTTTAATAAACAGTCACAGGTTGCCTGCCATTATTCTCATAAAGAGAACATAAATTGCTTTAGGGGCATAGAAATATCAAGCAAAGCCTTGACTGAGTTCACTCAGACAGGAATGTGGGGATTTCTGCACGTATGCAACAACTTCTTAGACCATTTCTTGCAATAACAAATATTTGCCACTTCATTCACATCTACTGATTCTCATTGTTGCTCTTATAGATTGACTTGCCATATACTAATGACCATTTGCCAGAGCCAAGACCTCCCTTTTTTCTTTTGTCTTAGAAATTGAATAGATTATTTTTTATTGTATATTATTTTGAAGTCTTTACTACTGCAATTAAAATGCATTTCATTTTTTCCCACTGTAAGTCTTTTAGATAAACAGTATTTTACCTCAGAGCATGAATGTCCATTATTAGGCTTAAAGAAAGAATGACATGTAGTATTCAGCTATCTTCTGCTGTATTGTGTAATCTTATCTATACAATTGTAGTGTTTCGAAATACTATTTTGGAAACAACTATTTTTTTCTCTTTTTTTGCACTTATATAAAACTGTTGACTTCAGTAATACTCCTTATGAGTAAATACTATGTGACTTCAAAATTGTAGCAAAACTATTTACATAAGATCCACAGTACTGTAAAGTAATAAACTGTCAAATGAAATTATCAGTATGACTGGAGATAAGAGAGCAGAAGCTTTCACACTCCAGTCCAGAAGTATATATTCATTACTTATTTAAGACAAAAATTCCACTGGCTTCCATGGGAGTTGTAGTTGTATGACAACTCTTCTGATAAAAATATCAGTTATGAAAATGTAACATGCCCCCATGAATGTCTAGTTGTGTATTACTAAAAAATGTTAAAATGAATTGTACCTTTATATACTTTAGAAGTTATTTGAATTATGTCAAATAAGCTGAGAGAAGACTTGGAATTCATGAAGTTTTATTGAAATGGCTAGCTACAATGAAGAAGCCATAGCCCAAGAACAAAAAGGTCTGGATATAGATTTATATATTCAATTTGCCTGCAGTACCATATTTTAACATTTACTTGCAAAACATGAATTAACACTCTACAGCAATATTACAAGTCTTTGTCATAGTTACTCATTAATTTCATTAGTTTCAAGCTTTCTACAGTATTTCGTCCTGTTAAAACTGTGGAACAGTATTTATTTATTAATATAAACTAAGGGAAAGGATGACAATATTTCAATATCTGATTTTTAATCTTTCTGTGTCGACCTGGAATTTCTCAATTTTCTTGTTTTAATCCAGCCTCCTAGATGAGAAAACCATTCTAATAATTTTCTCTGCAAAACAGTAATACTGGGCATGTTTTGAAACAAAATACAATACAACAATCCTGTCAGGTCAGCATTCTGCTTTAGCCTCCCTTGAACAGGGGGAGGGACAGAAGGTATAATGTAATGTATTTGTCATCAAGTCTTGTTTCTATCTAAATATTTGGTAGCAGAATACAGGTAATATGTTGCAACCTCTTAAGAAATTCCAAAGAAAGAATTTGCTTCAAACTGTTTAAATCATGTCACTAGGGATATCCTCAATGAAAGGACACATTACAATAGTAAAGTAGTTTTCACAGCATATCCTATTGGTCTTGTTCCCTGTCATTCAGAACCTAACTGCAGCATCCACATCTTTCAGCCAGATGACCTTCTCTGTGCCTGACTCCATTCCATCAACAGATGAGTAATATTATGGATTCCCTTTCAGGAACCGTATCCAGCTACCAATTAGACTAGATTGGAAAGAGAATATTAACATGCACTCAGGTCGTCTGTCCTGAGGAGAGGGGAAGTTAATTATGCCTAGTTCATGCCCCCACCTTTTGAAGTCGCCCAGATGAATATGGCCGTCATTATGCCTATGCACAGACCTGTGGATCTTGAAAACCAGGGGAAAGTTGGATGTGTCTGACAAGCTACCCATGCCACAGCTCAGGGTGGACACCAGAGAAGAGTGTGTGGCTCCAGAGGAAGTCTGCCATGCCATTCACTAAAGGAGTATATTTCTGGCCTTGGGAGTGCTGCAGCTTATGCCCCAGCCCTTGCACAAGGCTCTGCTGAAGGCAAAATTTACCTGTGCAGAGAACTGTACTTGAATGACAATAATGACACCTGCATTGCGTGTAATAACACAGAAAGGAATTTTAAGTTAAAGCATTGTTTATCAGAAAAGGCTAATCTCCTGTCTTGCTGTGCAGGAATTATTACCATTATCCACCAAAATAGGTCAGTATTTTCTTCCATGTACAACTAACTGCATGTGAATCACATTAATCAAGAGCAATTAGTTTGTATTTGTGCTGTGGGTGTAGCTGGTGCAAAGGAAGCAGACATCTGGTGATTCTACTGTGTATCTTAAAAACTGAAGGCACATAACTGCAAACATGGGTTGTGATTTTAAATTGGGATGGTTAGGCAGTGTGTGGTTTTCTGAGTTGGCAAGACACCAGTATGAAGCAGGAGTGGGTTATGAGGAGAAAAGAGAACGACGATCTGGCTAAGAAGGGAGTAAGAGTTGGAGAATAGTGACAGGATCTGGAATTCAAAAGAATTTAGGGTAGGGTACATAAAATCGTAAGAGTTTGATGACAGCTGAAAAAAAAATGCGAAGAGGAAAGGATGTATTTCCTCTGTCCTACATCCTAAGGGAAATAAATGACTGGAGTGTAAGTCTTGTCTATTTCCCTTGGTTTCTGCTGTGGACAACTTTATGCCTTTTTGGACTATATATATTTCACATTTAGTAATTCTCTTTCATCACTTTTTAATAATATTTCATGTCCTAAGGATAACCATCCTCTGAGATTCTCTTCTGCTGTTTCCGTGTCATTGGTGTGACACTAGTAGTTAGGACCTGACTCATACAAATATGAATAGCATGAGTTTAGGCTGTTGCATTTTTTAGTTCCCACTGGAATGCTCAGCAAGAGAACTAACTGGATTTTAATCTATTTGCTGTTATAGTTAAGGTTCACATAATCTTTTCAGGTTTTTTTCCATTTTCCAGTTATTAGTGGAACACGGTGAAAAAGGATGAGAGGTCCTGATCACTGGCAGTTTAAAGTGCAGTGAAACAATGAAAACTGACATCATCATATATGATGACAAGAATTACGATGATAAAAATAGCACTGTTGCACAGAAATCCCAATTGGCAGTGAGGTTCTGCATTAGGTACCAAACTGTGTATGGTTTCCTTATTGCTGGGTATATTTTATTTAGGCAACAGACCAATGTAGTAAATGCAGAGGTGGATTTCTTTCAACTATATAGAGAAAGGATTTGGAGAGTTTATTTTAATGTAAAACCTGTAGACATTAGCGTTGTCAGAACTGCACTTTTGAACTGAATCTTTCGAACATTCCAATCTATAATAATAATTCTCTGAATATTTTAATATACAAAATTCTTCAAGTCTTTGCAGTCCTCCAGCAAAACTTTTACAAAATACAAGATTCTCTGTGTTTGCAGAGTTTTGTCCATTTGATGTGAACCAGAATCAACTGAAAAAGAGATTTGGAAAATATTTCTAACATAAGTTGGAAAATTAATCTGAATTTAACAATGATACAAAGTAAATCACAAAAAATTGAGTGTAGCAACCAAGCCCCCACACTTGGATCAGCAAGAGTGGGAGAAGTCAGTGACAGAAACAGTATCATCTAGGAAAAAAAAACAATGCTGCTGCCAGAGTTAAACTATAAAGTTAGAGAAAGAGAAGGAAAAGGCCCTGAACCTGGATTTTCTGTAAACAAACTAGGTATTCTTTGGGAAGATAAAACCCTCCTGTGAAAGGTCATGCAGAGATGCAGAACAGGTCTCACGTTAATTTGCTACAGTACGTTTATGAGATAGCTGGTGAGGGAAGATTACTGTGGGCTTTATTCAGGAACACGTGTAGGTGATGAAGGGTATAAAGAGCTGAAAAACAGCATTGAAAATGGGAAAGAAAGTTCTCAAGCTCGGAAGCCTAGGAGTATGAGGAGAAATAAAGAGAGAGAAGTTGAGGAAAATATCTTGTAGTGCATTGAACACCTTCTCTAGCTTTTGGAGCATTTTCAGGTCTCACCCTGTGTAGTATCACTGCATTGCCTACTACACTGGCCACACCTCAAATTTGTGTAGAATCTGTCATTCCAGTCGATGGAACAGTTAGGTGAGAAACTTAAGACTATTTATTAAGGAAAGGCACTGTATAGCCGTCAAGTTTAAATAGCACCTTTTCAGAAAATATTCTAGTTATGTAGTTAAAAAAAGGTTGGGAGATGGCTGGACAATCAGTTTACTGTAATATAAATCCACAGGGGAGAATTAGAGGGAAATGTGCAGAAATGACCTGAAACATTTTGCACTCAGGGAGTGAACCTTAGCTTTTGCTGCATCCAGATGGAGACACCTTGATCATTATAATCAGCACACTCCATTTGCTGCATTAAAAACAAGATAAATATTTAATCACAGTGCAATTAAGTCTGGATCTGTGCCATTAGTTTATAATTGATATATAGTTAGATAGAATCTAATACAGTACTAATTCACTTACGAGCCAGGCTGAACAGATTTTTTTTTTTTTAAACTGATATTTTGAGAATGTTAATGAGGTGAAGGTGTGTGTAACTGCTAATTATTTTTACTACTTTCATGCACTAACTGGAATAACATATAGCAATCAGTTAATATTATCAACATTCCACATAAACTGTTAATGATGTCCTGCAATACCTATTCTTTTCAGGCTAAAACAACCAAACAAATAGCAAGCTGTAGGTATAATAAATATTTGTTGATACAAAATTCATTTGTATCCTAACAGCAAAGTAGAATCAACAGTGGCAAATTCTAAAAGGAAATCGTGTGAAATATATTGATCTGTAGGAGCTATTGTTTGGGGTTTTTTTCCCTCTTTGTTTTACAAATATTCAAGTATGCTGGGCAAGCAAGAATTTATTACACTTTGGAAGACTTGAAGGATGAGGTAGTTCAAAACACGTCAAGTTCAACTTCTGTGGGTTTTAGTTAAACTGAGAGACTCCTTTATTTTCTTTCAGCCATGTCATGATGCACCAGTATAGTGGGAGTTGGGCCCTAAAATGTTTAGATATTTATGTAAATTTTGAACCCAGAATTACTTTTAAGGGGAAAAAAAAGAAAATCTGAGTAAGAAAGAGCAAATACTGTACTACAACGTATTCATTCCTTACTGAAGATGCTTCATACTTAATTGGTAGAATGAGCATGTTAACTAGAATAAACCATTTTCATTATTACAGCCCCTTCTGGCAGAAGGTCAATAGCACATCTGCTGGGAACGTTCTCTTCAAATGCCCTCAAAACCATGCACTGCAAAGCAGGCAGCTGAGATGTAGCAGGAGTTTCAAGTAGTGAACAAACATGCTGTTCTTTGGACCCAGCAACCTCAAGAGTGTTCTTGGGAAATGGTAGTTTTCTTCTAAATACAGGTGAAATCTACAAAATACCTGAGCAGAAGCTTAGTCTTAACCACAAAGTTGGTGCACAGGCTCGAAGTATGTGTACTAGTGAGACCTAACTCCCTACGCTGCGTTGCTGGAATGGATATGTCATACTTGTGTGATTGAACGTATAGATAGGCTGAGACCTAAGTATGTATTTTGGTATGATTTAATGATCCCCAGAACTCCGCAGATGCAGGATCATTTCTGTCGAGTTGTTAAAATGGTCTCTGAAGTATCACGACTCCCACACAGACATGCAGCTGGGAGCATTCAAAACCAGCCTCTGTGTCAGGTAAGCCTTGCACAACCATATTAAATTAATAGGCAAAGTAGTAAATGTGAGGAAGATCAGAGACCATCAAAAGCTTTTGTTATATTCCTGCCCTTTTTGTGCAATAAAGCAGTTTTCTGTCGTAACCTGTAGGGACATTCCTGCTGGTTTTGAATGCTCATTTGTGTGTCTCTGTGGAAGACAGTCTCTTTCAAATAGAATTATGTTATATTTTGGATTTGTGTCTGCTGAACTTTGAAATCTATAAGATCACATTTGAAGGGGCACACCTTTCAAAAATCCATTTAATTGAGTTTTTAAAAGGATAATGACGAAAGAAAAAGGTCAATATAGTTCTGAAAAAGAGGTGGTCTCTCATTTGTGCATATATAGGTGGTATAAACATAATTTTTAACTGTATGGAGAAAACTTACATATTAGTTAGAAAAGAATGTCTAACACAAAGATTCAGAGATTAAGTTCATCTCAAATATTTGTAAGATATCTAGTGCAGATCTTTAATTATTCCCACTGCAGGATTCTTCAGCTTTCTTCTCAGGTTGCAGGAACTGATGAGCAGCAGGGACAGGATGTTGGATTACCTGGACACTGAGCCTAATTCAGTGTGATAATCCTTAACTTCTTTATCATGGGAAGCTTATGCCATTCTACTAGCTCCAGCAGCAAGGAGATTAATTCTTCCTCTTCCCATAAAGATGAAAAAAGTCATATGTGTCACTGGCTTCTTTTATACATACTCATTTCAAAATTAAGAGCTCTTCCTAAGTGAGCTCTGTCATAACCTAATTTGAAGACTTTGCTTTGGCAGAGGAAGCATCTAAAGTATTATGTATTATCAAAACATAGGTAGAGGGAAGACTTCAAACTACTGATGTTAAAACTGTGTGAGAGATCTCTGATGAAGACTTCAACCTACCAGAGGAGGAAAAAAAAACCTATTTGACTGACATTCATGTAGAGCCACGAGGGTCTTAAGCAAAGCTAGTGGTATGAAGGCAAGCAGCTAGAGAGTATTTTTCTTTTACAATGAAATGTAAAATCATTTGATACCTTTTATTAGTTTGATGATAACTCCAATATTTGTTTTGATGGGATTTGGAGCTTACTATATCATCAGAGTAACATTATCTATTAGTCCTACTTCAGTAATATTCCACAAAGTAAATGAAGCAATTAGCTTTGTAGCTAACAGTATCTTCATCTTGATGTATGTCAAGGTCAATGTCTAATTTAGTATTTTTCATTAAAGTTGCATTATTTCTACATGAAGAGAAGATGGATAGATAGATACCATCAAAAGTGTTAACATTTGTATTGCACTGCCTTTAATTTTACTTTTTAAAAATGTGATTATTTGGCATGTGTCACTCCACTGGCATATATTTTTCTTTTTTTTTTCCTCTTTATGTTTTTCATATTTCTCATTTAATCTTGTCTTAGTAAGAAATGATGATTTTTGATTTTTTATCATCTTCCTATTCTAGCACAGCAGCAAGCACACTTCTGAGTACAGGGAATCAGACTTTGAGGAAGATGTGATTGATGTAGAGTTCTTGTTTAACTACATCACCTGTAACTGCCTGGTTTTTTTGAATGTCTTTCCCACCAAAGCAGCAGCAGATTTTATATTTGGCAAAAAATGCTTACACTGTTTGGTGGAAGCATAAGAAATGGCTTGTTTTACAGATGACTATCACTGAATTGGGGAGTGGTAAGGGAAAGAGTCATTGAGGGGGTGTTGTTTGCTTTTTCTTTCTGTTATGGCTGCTATTTCAACTACTTTCTGATTTCTTGGATTTTGCTAAGCTAATGCTACATAGCTCCACTGTTAGCCATTGTACTTCAGAGTTGGCCTTTGTCACATTTTTAAGTCCAATTTATCAGAAAAATATCTGGCAAAGCATCGGTAGACTTCCTGATAATGCAGCTCAGTGCATTGTACAAAATCTTGCATGTGTTCATTGTGTCGCTGACCATCTGCACAGCCTGCCCTTGCAGACAGGCTCTGTGTCTGTCCCTGATGAAGTTTGCACTGGCACTCCGAATGAACTCATGTACGGCTCTCGCTGTCCTCAGCTGGGTGAGGAATGGGAGGGCTGCAGTGCTTCATCAGCAATGCACTGGAAACATAGTATTTTTCCTTTTTTTCTTAAATTCTAATGCATCCTGGACACTTAGAGGGAACAGTAATTAGTGTCATACCTCACGCATACAGATACAACCCTAAGCAGATGAAAAGCCTTGACAAGAGACTAGAGTTAGTCTACCACCAGAGTAACTCTACCACCCCCTTCTCAGGAAGGATACTGTGTGGGCATCAGGACCTCAGCATCAGCCCTCTTGCTCTTCAGATCCCTTCCCATTGCACTGTGTAGCCTGCTCACGTAGATGCAGCCAGTCTGTAGTAAAACTAAATAATTGAAATGAAAACAATCAGAATTTTAGGTAATGACATTCACATATACATATTTAAATGTCCTTTACAATTGTCAATGTTTCTAAGGGTTTTTTGTGTATTTGTTTTTTTCTTAAAAATTGAAGACCATGCAAAAAAAAGAAACCCAAAATAAGACTAGCTATTTTAAAAAATACTTTTCGTCCAGATTATCAGGGGAAAAAGTAGAAAGGTATTTGGACACTTCTTTCTAGTACTTCAAAATAATGTGTATATCCTACAAGACAAAATGAAGTAACAGTTTTCCTAAATAGGCTAATTGACTCTTTGTATATATTATCATTGTCAAAAATTACATTCTTATTGGTGAAATGATGCTTTTCTTGCTTTCCTGGCTTTTTTTGCTATAGACAAACTAGTGGTTTCTCTCAAATATGTAATTACAACTTCAGTACTGCATTATACAAGATTTTATTTTAATGAAGTTTTAGTTGATTGTTCTTGTCAAAGAAGAGAACAGATAACATGCTTCTGCCTTGAGCACCTTTGCAACTCTACTGAGGATGTATTTGTTTGATTTGTCCACCTATAAAATCTCAGAGATTTTAGTAAGAGCATCTAAAATATTTAAAACCTGCTATGCTTTAATTTAACTTTCAATATTTTTTTCAAAAACAGCATGCAATTTCAATTGAATAACAGAATGATGTATTTTGGACTATACTTATTATGTTGGTTAATACCATTGGAACCGCACAAAGAAGGACTCCAAAGAGCAGCAAAGTGAATAGATCTATTTTGAGTGCACAATTAATCTTGTTGACATTATTTTATATGAACATAGATAAAAATGCCTGGAAAGCATACCATTGAATTCTACTGCTCATTAGTATTGATCAAATGTTGTTGTTCTCTTTGTGTTGGAAGCCAATTAAAGATTACCTGCAAAAGTATTACAGTGCTATTGATTTAAAAAAACAAATCCCTGAAGTCCACTGTTTTTTTGAAAATTAGTTGACAAATTTGGTTTGGGTTTTTTTTGGTAAGGAAGGATGTTTTTGAACTTGCTGCTATAGATCTGAGTAACCGAGAATATTAATCAGATTATCAGGGAATTAATTATGCAGCATTCAATACAATGTTATTTAAAAGCCTGTACATCCCAAGTTAGTTGGGACCTCTCATCATCTGGCAGTAGTGCCTAGATCTTACATACCATTTTTGATGCGTAAATGGAATGATGGCAGGATTAGGGCCCAGATCCTTCAAGACACTCAAAACTGCATAACTTGCATCAGGGATCCTGTAGACTCAGTAAAAAAAAAAGAATCATATGCTTGAAGGTTCATGCAATTTAAATACCCTGAAGATGTGTGAGCTCAGAGTATGATCTTGTGGAGAATTGCGAGAAACAGGGTATGATGATTCAGGCTTTTTAAAGTTTCAATCATTCATTCTTTTAGAACACAGATGAGTCTAACACATCTTTTTTAGGAAATGGATGTTAACTAGTGAAAATTAGATGATTGTTGTTTACTAGTTTCAGTGCATTTAATTAGGATGTTTCATTGCTCTCAAAATCATTTTTGAACTACCAGTTTCTATTAACAAAAAAAAAAAAAAAACACCACCAAAATTACTCAACATTTAGATTGAAAATACTGCTATTATATGTCTATGACCAAATAACTATAATCAGGCAAAAAAAGTGTTCATATTGTTGGTGTGGAGTTTTTTTTCAGTAGGAGGGCATTGTAGAAGCCTAAGATTAGTTAGAAATACTGGCGTGCACCAGTATATTTATTACTGTGCACCTCAAATGACCTTTTAAGTCTTTGTACTTTGGACTGATCTGAGAAAATGCAAAATCTAAAGACAGTCAATGAAAGTATGCTGAACACGTGCTTAACAAGCCATATGGAGAAAGCAGGAAGCAAAATGAGAAAGAATTACTAAAAGATTTATTGTTCTTGGAAGATTAGAGATTCTCTTGCACAGAAATAATTGACATATGAGGCTACCTGCAGGTACTCCCCAAACTGCAGCACTATGATAGAGACTTGAAAAAAAATACACAGCTCATATTCATTGGGAGACCAAAATTGCAAATTATTAAACATGTTTCTTCCCAAAATATTACAGAGGAGAAATAACGTAATCAGACGCTGTGATACTTGAAAGCCATGAGTCTTCCTAGACCTGTTAAGTGATATCTGTTGTCTGGAATTAAGAATGTAGTGTACCGTTATATTTAAAGTGTAATGCACAATGTGGATGGGGAAAGGCAAAAAAGGCAACAGCCAGTCTCGTCCTTTTCATCTTCATGATTTTTGCCTTTCTTTACTACTAATTGCATTTAGAATAAGCTGCTATATATTCATGTCTTATTTATTGGGTTTGGTGAGACATATCCCATGTTTAATGATGCACACAAGCGTAACTTCTGCAGGATTGTGTCCTGGAACAAACTGATGACGTCAGTTGTAATGGAAATGTGCACATGGACAGTTCCTCAAATTGCTATAACCACCCAGGCAATTATAACTGGGGAATGTGTTCTGGCATCCTTGTCATTCTGTTAATTTGCAAATTAATATTTTCTTAGAGAGTGAAATTTTCACTAATGTGATGTTCTGAATGGATGCTGTTGCTGTGAACATCTGTCAAACCTTGGGTTTGTCATTGAAGACGTAAACTAATAGGCAGACCCTCAGAAATGTTAAACTTATAGCTCTTTTAAGTTTAAATCATTCAATTCCCAGTGCTGATTGTCAGTGAATTATGCTGAGGAAAGAAGTTATTTTCTTTTTTTTTTAAAAAATACAATTTTAAGTGGGTGAATAATTATGACATTGCATTTCAATAAGCGAAGATTAACACTTTTCTGTGTACATGGCAAAGATTGCAAATAACATACTTTATACTGAATTCACAAATCTTTTCTCACACAAACTTGCACATGAGGCTGTCCAATCAATGATTACCAGTTCTTTAAAGTAAGATTGGAAAAAAGATTTATCAAAATGCTAAAGTGTTTTCTTCTGGTAGGAGGTATGTTACAGGTAGTATTAGTAAGATAAGAACATGTAAAAGGCTTTAAACACGTGCCATTAAATGAATGAACTTTAGGCCTCAGTTCAAAAGATGCTGTTATTTAAAGGTGTGTATAGTCATTGCAAACCCAACAAAATAGATCTCACTGCTGAAATTTAGGTATCCTAGCATGTGGTTAGCTGGGAGAGAAAAAAATTAGTCAGAAGACCTTTTTGAAATCAGCTTGAAGTGGATATGTTAAAAAGGCACTTAATGGAAAAAGAATAGTTGGTTTAGTAGCTGCTAACTGCTGGCCCAGATAGTCACATACTCAGAAAGTCACCCAAAGCCATAGCAAAAATCTCCTCAAACTACTAACTTGACATGTAGTGATTATTCAGGGATATTGTACATGTCATTCTGTACATGATAGGCACGTTTGATTAATACATATTTCCTCAGTGGTATAAAAGTTAGAATGCCTGTTATCTTTAATAGGAGAGCAAGATTTAACTTCTCTGTCTCCTGTCTTCTCTTACATTAAAAAATAATGTTGTGATTAATGAGTAGTGACATGCTTCATATTTTTTCTTGTTCATAAAAATCTGTGCTGGCAAGTTATCTGAACTAAATGAAGGGTATATTTTAGCGGCTTGGTGGAATATGAAGGTCTACATAAGGGATTTTATTTCTTTAATGAACGCATATAAATGACTGAAATTATTGTGGTTGTTATTATGTATGCATATATCCTTCTCTCTTTTTTCCCCTCTCTCAGGACCCTGCCTTCCTAATCCATGTCATAATGGTGGGATATGTGAAATTAGCGAAGCATACCGAGGTGACACATTCATAGGATATGTTTGTAAATGTCCAGAGGGATTTAATGGGATTCACTGCCAGCACAGTAAGTTCCACATGGTAACTTTTATTGTATTTATAGATAGGAGCCTTTTTATGGCTTGCAATGTTGAGGGTTAATATTGGATCTGGTTTTCTGAAGTACATCAGTCTTTGGCCTTTATATTATGAGCAAGCTAATACTACTGAGTACTACTACTACCTTCAAAAAATGACCTTACTTCCAACTTACTGGACACAACAGTGCATAATTTTCAATGCATATTCTAGAGTATGGTAAGGAAAGGTACCCACATCTAGCATGGATTTAATGGAAAAGCATATTTGAAATAGTAGGGATCTCTTCTTATCTTTGAATTGTTTGTGGGTTTGTTTTGATTAATGCTAGACAAAAGTGGAAAGAATAACTGAAAAGAAATTTGTGAATAAATATGTCTTCTTGATCTTTCTTTACCTATGCACTTATAAATTATGAAGAAATGTTTTGAATCATGATACTTAAATTCAAGGGTAGAAGTTCAGACTTAAATCAAATGTATATTTAATACTACTTAAAATACAGTATCTGCACCTCTTTCTAATCATTATCATTTATTTGAAGAGTTTTTCCTGGTTTCAGGTCAGATTAGGAACAGCAGGTCAGTATCCTAGTCTTAGAGAGTACAGTTACAGAACTGACAAGTAGCCATATGGGAAAAAAAATCTTGAGATTTCAATAATATCTCATGGGGGCATTATATAGTAAGATCTACACTTCACCAAGAAAAAATTTTAAGAAGTAAATAGATGTTGCATTTTTTGTGCTTATGCTGAAAATTACAGATACATGTTTCTCTAATTAATGTCATCAGAAGTTCTGTGTGCTCAAAACCAATTAGTAAGAGCTATGCATATTCATCTGCAAGTGACAGATCGGATCATATCCTAACCTATAAATGTAATCTGCATTATCTATTTGTCACTTAAATAGAAGCTGAGTTTTTTTCATATGTAAAATTCATTTAGAACAAGTGCTTGCCTAAAGAGAAACTCATGTGCCAAATTTGTGTTTTATTTTGTGCAATAAAGCACAGCATATTTCTTAAAATCTCATGTTATTGATGCATTTGGAAGTCAACTGTTACTCAGTTAGAAGGTTAAAAGCTCAAACAAACAGTCAAGAATCCAGTTCCATTTGCACATAAAAGATAAATCCACTCATTCAAATCAGAGTGAATAAGCGCTGAATCCAGTCTACCTTAATTAAGTGCTCCATTTAGATACTTGTCTATAATTTGAAGTGTCAGGAACCAATACAGTCCAGCTCAAATAACTACTTATGTTCATTATGTCCCTTATATACTCAATGGAAAGTGTCTCCAAAGACCTGAATATGGATATTCAATTTCATTAATTTTGGCCACACTCTCTCCCTCAGTTAATTAGGTAGGTAACATAGGCAGTCCCACTAACTTAATCTAGTTAAATTATGTATCTATCTCTTCCACTGGGAGTATGGAAATATTGGATATTATCCACTCCTTTGGGATCTATTCTGTCTAGCCCTGATTCTGGGGATGGCCGTCTAGTGGAGCTGACTGCCAGCAACAGTCATACTGACTTTCTTTTGTTTTAATGGACATATCATTAGAGCACTCAGTCAAGATGGGGGACTGAGTACACAGTGTAATCTTGATGGCAAAGGATAGTCATTGACAGCCTTTAAACCATATAGCCAGGAGTTCAAGGGTCTCAAGACCAGGAGTGCAGGCAAGATTATGTCTAGCTGTAACTCAAGAGTTATACCAGCTTAAAAACTGTACCTGGGCTAAACTGTGAGTGCAGTACCTTGTGGCTCCCAACCCTGTTCCTTGTACTTGCATGCATTTTACCTAAGTCTGCCACCTGATAAGTGAAGCAAAAGTCATTGGAGAGTGGAAAGATAAGAAGCTGTACCTTCACCCCTGTGACTGCTTTAAGTGAGGGTACAGGCAGACCACTTCTGTGTGCCATTGATGTCCAGTCATATGGAGGAGATGATGTGAAAACATCCTCAAGTGGCCTAATGTTCTCAGGCATGCTCCATCATGAGACCAGTCACGTAGTCAACATGTGATGCACAACGATTCTCCTTCCATTAAATGTGAAAGAGGTGACCTTTGTTAAGGATGCAGTGAAGTGAATAACACCACAAATTTTCATCAAGCAAAATGCATGCTTAACGTGCTGTCTGGAAAATATTATCTCTTCTTACCTAATTCATGAAGAAAACATACAGTAGTGCATTATGGAGTGATTCATCATAGTTGTTTGCTGCATCCCCAGTATCCTTTTAAAAATATTCAGGTATGTAACAGTTAGCTAATGATGCTCATAATCAATCAGTGTATTTATACCAACTTCAGAATAAAGCAGAGCTCTCACACGGGTGATTCAGATTCACTGTGGGGAGACTAGAACCCAAGCAGGCAGCTAAAGAGATTTGAGGTAAGACACGTTTATGTGAACAGTTACTCTTTGGGGGACAATGAAATTCAGTCCTTTTCAGATAATCTGGTTTAAAATGTGGTAATAAATCATATGCAATGTATAGGTGTTCAGAGGGTCTCTGACGATGTCACCTATGAGAAGCAGTGGAGGAGGTCTCTGCAGTCAGGAAGAAGTATGGGACTTCCATTGGTGGACTTAATATCACTCTTTTATATGATATCACTTTAGCTCAATTCACAAAGTTCCTTTGATACAAATTCCTCTGCTTCACAAAGTTTAGCAATTCAATTCTGAACTCACTGTAAATCAATTAAGAAGTCTGTCAAAGTAGTTCCGTCATAAAAGGTAAATTAAAATGACCTTATTGCAAGATACGTATCTTCATCTAAACTGTTAAGATTTCCAAAAATCACATTATACTTCTCTTGTACAAGGTTTTTTTATCTTTGATTTCTTTCATGTCTAATATTCTGTTGCTAAATCACTTAGGCTAGGTGATTGATTTTGCAGTCGGGGTACATTCCCAAAGCTGGTATTCTGTCATTTGCATCGACAAACATCCTGTCAATATTTCTGAGATTCCTTGACCTTTTACCAATGTAAATAATTAATATGTAAATTATAAAAGAGATCATTAGCAATTTCACTGATTGTATATTCTAGATGTATTGCAAAACTGATATTAATTGGCAATGGTTCTCTGAAAAGATTCCGATTCCCCAGTGGCAAAAAAGGAAACAAAATTTCCCATTTCAGGGCTCATAAACTAACCAATGTTTGGATAGGAAAGTCTACTTCAGGTAGAAACCTGAGCAGATTTTTGTGGTAATACCCAAAAACAATATGTTCTTTAAATATTCCTTCATTATTTAAGAGGCATTTACTTACCTGCTTGGTATGAAGATTCTTCCCAAACCCTGTCCAGGTTGCAATTTGTCATGCTGTTAATGTATGGCAATCTGGCTTTCAAATGTGCTATTGACAGTGTCTAGCGACAAGGAGAGCGGAGTTCTTTGCAAGAACAACCTTGAGGTAAGGCAAGTCTCCCTACGTTCTTACTACACTGAGAAAGCAGCTCTTCCAGAGAGTAACTTAGAGCACTTAAATTCCTGAAAATAGCATACAACTCATGCCCAGGAAGGCTAGGGTGTACTCTGTGGTGGTGAAGCTCATTCTTAAGAGTGGCAAATTATTTTGTTCCTTCAGGATCACTTTGACTGAAAGCTATGTAAATACATGGCCTTGTCATTCACCAGAAAACAGCGCGTAATCATTGGGTGCATTATGATTCCCTTTTCTTTAACCATGGACTTCAAGAAAGTCAATCTTCCGAGATCTTTACAGCTTTTATTGAAAAAGGCCTACTGCTATTTATGAACCAGCATCCATTGTTAAACCATTATCAACCTCACTAATCACTCTTCTTATGACAGATGAAAATGCTGGACCAATAGTTGCTGTTCAGTAAATTAATGCCTTCATCTACATATAGAGGGATTATACTGTCACCTATTAAAACAACCTAGAAATACAGTTCTGCAGAACAAGTCAAAATCCGTGGAAATACCCAGAACACTGAAATGGACTGTTTTTCCATGAAAAAAAAAAATTCCATAACATTGAGAGATATAGCCAATATGCATTATTGTGATTATCAGATAAAGATTGCCTGCTGAAAAAATAGGAAACTGAAACATTTTTATCGATATATGTCAAAGTGTGGGTTAATGGCTGCCACTCAACTAACTGAAATGACGCAGAGATCCAACCAGAAAAAATCAAGTTTGAAATAATAAAGGGTTCAGATTTAAGGGTTTGATTTGGATGTGGTTTTATATTCTGAGGATCATTAACTCTGTCAGCTATAACTAAATGCCTAGCACTCCAAGAAGAATAAAGGTTATTAATCAAACACATTTAATAATGTAAGCAAGCACTTCCCAGTGTTTGTACAGAGTGCTCTGATTTCTACCTCCCCGTCATAGATGGTCTGTGATATTCACATCTGCTACATTAATGTATTGGGAACCTGCACAGATGGGGACCATGTGGCAGAGCATCAGCTCACATTTTGATAGTACGTTGAGGCATCATCCCAACTACCCATAGGGCAGTGGCTTTTAACTGCGGGGCTGCAACTGGAAAGGCTGGTGGCCATGCGTTTCTGGCCAGTTGACATGATGCATAATCTCCAGCTTCAGCTCTACCAGCAAATTCAAATCCTAGTGACTTTTCCAGCTACTAGGAAGAAATATATGTGAGCTGTAGATCATCCTGTGGCATGGATTTTGTGTGTTAAAATGAGCGAGTGCTTTTGATAAACCATTCCTGGCTGCAGTTTGGTGGTAGAGCACTCCAGAAACCATTCGCCACAGGTGGTTTTCATCCAGCTGTCTTGTTTTGGAGGCTAAACCCAGTTGTATCTTGCTCAGATGCAGCTTGTTCCAAGGCAGTGGGCCCCCTAGCTGAGTGGGCAAATTTAATGTACTAGGGTAGATAGAGTTGCACCATACCAGATATTCATCCTGTGCTTCTGCTGATGAACACTCACCATGGCTTCTCTTCTAATATCTGTTTGGGCTTGGGGAGTTCTAAATCTAACCCAGGTGCTCATTTTTATTTTGTGTGAGGGGTTCATTGTAATTAGCTGTATGCATAGTTTTAACAAATTACACTAGCAATAAGTTATTTAATGTAGTAGCAATAAGCTATATAGTACAGTAGTAGTAAGTTACATGTATAAGTATGTCTTTGGGAGCTTACACGTCTAAGCATTGTTGAGCTGAAGTTTGAAAACTGTTCCTGTGTCCGATCAGTTGCTTAGGTAAGAAATCAAGGAAGACAGATATACCGTTACACTATCTTCTAGAATTTTGCTTAATTAAAATGTATGAGAAAGTGGGTAATTTGAAAGACGTCTAAGAGAGATCACTAATAAAGAAGAAAAAAGTAAATAGCCAGTAGAGGCTATTGGAAGAAAAGTCAATAATAAATTGTTCCTAAAATGGAAACTGTGTAAGGGGATAAAAAGTGGACCACAAAAATGGCAGAACCACCAGGTGTGGGAGCACAGCAAATGTTTGCCCCATTTGCAGAAGTCCAGGAAAACTTTTGTGTGAAACTGCCCAGAAAAACAAATGCTCTAATGAGGTAAAAAAATGATGGGTTTGTCGGTAGAAAACAAAGGAAGTTTTGATGATGAGTCTTCTCACAACAAATGTGTGGTGAGATTGAACAACAGTGACAACAATTTTTGGGCTATTGGAAGTAGGGGTTTGTTTTCCTTGAAATCCAAACAAATATCTTGGTTAAAGCAGTAGGTGACTGAGATAAGAACCTGAAGCCCAGAGAGAAAAAGCATTAAATCTCAGGTAATAGACCAACACTGGATGCTTCACAGGAGGGGTCAAGACACACCCACCATGAAAGGAAGGGGCATAACTTGTCCCCTACTTGAAGATTTTATTTCATTCTGTAATAGCCAGAGATTAGCTTAAAATCCCAGGTAGGAAGTATATCATATCCCCTCCACTTTTGTTTCACTCTTGTTAGCATTTGCTAATATAGCATTGTTTATTCTTCTCATTCATACACACTTCCAATAGCTTTTTTTTCTTGTTGAATTACTGATCTTAACAACTTCCTGATGCATTCAATTACATAGTCTAGTTATGCTGTATATTGAAAAAAAACCCTTTTCAATTTCAAACCTGCTATCTTTCAGCATCTTTAAGTGTTTCTTTCTTTGTGTATTATAAGACTAGAAGAAAAGCAGCTTTTGAGTGCCTTCTGTATGCAACTTATTATTTTGCATACATTTCTCATGTTCCCTCTTATTTTTTCCTATGCAAACAGTTAAAATTGTTTCCTTTTCTGTTTCACATGAGAGTTTTTCCAGGACTTTTAAATTATTCCTCCGTGGCCTTCTCAAAACCCTTTTTGTTCTGTGGTATATTTTACTGTGCAGTGACCTATACTGAAGACAAAGTTGTACCATTTATTTGGTAGAAGATCCTTACAGTACTTTCTATATTCTTTATGCAGCATTTTGTTGGAAGTTCTTTTCAATTTTTCCTGTTTTAACCAGAACTGGATGTTGAGCTGAGGCTTTTATTAAGCTGCCTTCTTTGATGCCTAAGTTTCTTTCATAAGATGTCATAGTGGGAGGAAATAGATCTTCCTGATTGCTTTTGGGTTTTATGAGGATATTGAACAGAGGGGTGGATTTCTTATGACCTGTATACTGACTGAACTATACAATGAATGGTACTTTTAAGAAGATGTGTGTTTCTATGGTATAAAAGTCACATAGGTTGCCAATAGCCATTATAAACATCTTTTGTAGGAGGGTAAATCTCTCTTCCCCTAATTACTGTCTTTCTTAAGGATTAGTATTATTTTACTGTGGAAGGAAATTAATGTTCGAACAATACATGAATTGTTGTTTGATTGTCAAAGAAATTAAATTTGTTCATGTTCTGCATTAAAAAGATAACACATAGAGATATTTTGCACATACAAGTTCCTCTTTATATTTGAATTAATAGTAAATACTGAATTAAAAATGATCTCTTTAAATTCAATAATAGTTATCCCATTGTAATGTCAACATCACACATTCTCTTTTATAACATAAAAGAGATATATTATATTATATTATATTATAATATTATAATATGCCTTTTCAGTGGGTTTCCTCACGATGAGAATAACTGTTTGTATTCCTAAATACATTACACAAAAATACTAGCAATGAGTCTTGCTAATGCTGCATGAAAACACTTTTACAAAAAAAACCACAAAGATTCCCTTTTAGATGTTCAATAACTAGACTGCTTTTTTGAAAGTGACGTGTAAATGGTCTTACATGGCTTTGTGAAATGAGAATGTGGAAGAATATATGGATTATGCTCTTACACTCATTTTGTAACAGATAAATATTGTAAGGAAATGATGAGTAGTTTACGACTTATATGAGATTCTTCAGTAACAGACAGGGAACTGGACACTGTGATTCATCTGGTGCCTTCCACTCCAACTTTAATGTTTTTTTTTTTTTTTTCCTTAAGCTATCATACCAGAGTTTGGAGTTTATATTTCTTACATATAGTGTCTCATACATTAATGTCTCAATACAGATAAGGTATTTCAGATAAAGGTATGATGATGCACTCATCATTCAAACTTCAGTTTACATCAATAGAAGGTTTTCTTGGATAAAAGCAGCAACAATGAATTCAGTATCTCTTGATGTGTTACGCTCACTGTTTATCACTTAATACTGCATAATTCCATGCAGTATCTACTCTATAAGTATTTTAAGTTTCCTTCAAGATTATGCATTCAAACAAGCAAAAGCTATTATCTAGGATGTAGATAATTTAATTATCTACAATGTAGATAATTAATGTAATTTTATTCTTTTGTGTTGTCCTTTTTCGGGTTCCCTTTCATACTTACCAAAAAATACATGTTCATTTCAATTCTGTTATGAAAAGTGGAACAAGATTGTTTTCTTGACTGGAAAAGGTCATTTTGTAATATCCAAATGCTAGTCTTTCCTTCCCTTTTCAGAACTTGAGTCTAGAAAATAAGCCTTTCTTACTGCTTTGCTTTCTGTATTTCATTTCCAAAATTCAATATTCTAGTTTTGGCAGCTTTCCAGAAGTGTGATGATTGTGCATTTTCTTTTTGTTCAGTCTTAGCCTTCTCCATGCGAATGCTCTCAATGCTCTCTTAGCAAGGATTTGGCATAGAAAGACTCTGCAAAGGAAAACAGACTTTAAATAGAATAACAGTGATTGGAAAACCTAAATTCACCTTGTTTGTTAGTGTGGTCCTTTAAATAGCGTTACTGATCCTAACTGATTTCTCTTACTGTAAACTTTCACCTTCACGTTTGTCAGTTTGACAAGCAATACACTTTGTGAATGAGCCTGCTTTCCATCTCTTTATACTACTCCAACTTTCTAACAGTCAAAAAATGCTTGTTATTGAGAGCAATATCCTTGGCTTTCTGTATGGTCATAAGCCTTTTTCTTAAAGCTTTGAACATGAGTTGCTTTGACACAGCCTTGAGATGCTAAGTGACTTATAACATTGGGTTGTTCCCAAATTGTCACTTACGCAACTTTTCTTCAAGAAAGTGCATCAAGAAGAAACTCTTAAGTGTAACCACATTATTACACCAGTATGGAATTATTATTGTTAAATGTGTTAATATTTGCTACTTTGACCCAATAGATGATATATATATATAATAGAATCATAGAATCATAGAATCATAGAATGGTTTGGGTTGGAAGGGACCTTCAAAGATCATCTAGTCCAACCCCCCTGCCATGGGCAGGGATACCTTCCACTAGATCAGGTTGCTCAAAGCCTCATCCAATCTGGCCTTGAACACTTCCAGGCATGGGGCATCCACAACTTCTCTGGGCAACCTGTGCCAGTGTCTCACCACCCTCATCATAAAAAATTTCTTCCTAATATCTAATCTAAATCTACTCTCTTTCAGTCTAAAACCATTGCCCCTTGTCCTGTCACTATGGGCCCTGGTTAAAAAGTCTCTCTCCATCTTTCTTATAAGCCCCCTTTATATAGTGAAAGGCTGCAATAAGGTCTCCCCAGAGCCTTCTCTTCTGTAGGCTGAACAGCCCCAACTCACTCAGGCTTTCTCCATAGGAGAGGTGTTCCAGCCCTCTAACCATTCTCATAACCCTCCTGTAGAGGAGGATCCACTCTAACAGGTCCGTGTCTTTCTTGTACTGGGGACCCCAGAGCTGGATGCAGTCCTTGAGGTGGGGTCTCATGAGAGTGGAGGCGGAGAATCACCTCTCTTGACCCACTGGCTATGCTTCTTTTTATGTAGCCCAGAACACAATTAGTTTTCCTGGCTGCCATCGCACATTGATGGCTTATGTCCAATTTTTCATCCACCAGTATCCCCAATCCTTCTCCACAGGGCTGCTCTCAATCCATTCATACCCCATTCTGTATTGATATTAGGGATTGCCCCGACCCAGGTGCAGGACCTTGCACTTGGCCTTGTTGAACTTCATGAGATTCACATGAGCCCACTCCTCTCAAGCCTGTCAAGGTTCCTCTGGATGGCATCCCTTCCCTCAAGCACGTCAACTGCACCACTCAGCTCGGTGTCATCTGCCAACTTGCTGAGGGTGCACTCGATCCCACAGAAGAGAACAATTGGTGAACCACAATAGAATTATGGATGGTTAGAGGAAGAACACAGGAAAACTGCAGCTGAACAAAGCATCTCTTCTCTGTTCCTTCTCCACTTTTTTTGCCCATTTAGGTAGATACAGGAAATTATAAGACAATTTTAGCTATTGTGATGGTTTAGGATCAACACAGCCATACCGCAGCTTTAAAGGAAGGATTGCTTTCAGTCTTCGTTGCGCTCACAGATTCATTACAGATATACCAGCGCATTTCTGTAAGGAAGATAATGAAGATAAATGAAATCTTGAAATGAAATCTCATTATTTAATGAGATAAAACTTATCATTTAGAATTTTGTCACACAGTTGCACAGTCTGATCCATCTGTGTAAGAAGCAGCTGTTAGAAAAAAATTAGTTTTGTAATTTAGATCTTTTTCCCGTTTTTTCTTCTTATTGTTCTGCTGCTGTAAGAGCTACGGTGCTCAACCATCTGTGTGTGTAGGTGTGTCAAGGGTGAGGAATTAAAACATTGTATTTGTGTTAGGAACCCATGCTGGCATATGGCTGTGCAGTTCCCTATTACTATGCAGAATATTAGTATTTCCATTGTTCATTGAACTAGTTGAAAATTTTATGACTGACTTTAATGTTTGGAACTTGAACAATTCACTTGAACATTTTTTTCTAAAAATTAAGAAAGAAAAATTTGAGTCATCAGGTCTTGTTTTTATACTACAGACACAGTAAACAGTTCGAAGAAGCCAAAGAACTTTTTAGAAGGATGATCCCAAAATATATTCAGTACTCTAGCTACTCTTTTGAAATTATAAGTAGTATTTATTCATGTGGATACACTTTTGAGATCAGTGGGTTTATTTGTAAGTAAGCGGTATACAGAGGGAGAGAAGGATATAGCATCAGGCTCATTATCTATGTGTGCAAAACTTGAAAAAACAGTACGTGGACTTGAAGCTCAATGTAATGAGGTAATAGTCTAATAGTATATACCAATCTGCATTACAAATGTATTCCCTTTGTATTCATAAAATATCCCAAGCAAAGCTCGTGGTGCTGTCACATTTGCATATGAATACCCAGGATATTCTTCTAGCTTGCATTTATTCTGATGTGCTAAATAACATACAATTATTTCTGTAGCGCATCTGGATGAGTGTTTTAGTTTGAATCAGGAGTGCATTTTTAAAGAAAATCTCTTGATCATCTCCACTTACTGTGCTTTGCTTCATGTGACAGCAGTCTCAGAGCACAAGACCTGGATGCCTTTGAGATTAAAATAATCTAAAAGAAAATAGACTGGCAGTCTAAAATTCCTCATGCACACACTAGGAATTGACATAAAACATTCCGGTGGGTAAATGGGTATTCCGTCCACCCAGCCAGCCTAGAACTTGTACAGAGAAAACATCCCTGAGATATGTGTAGGGACATGCAGACGCTGTGTCCTCAGCTCAAATCATTTCACTCTACAACTATAATTCTGTAAGACCACGCTACTTACAAATGTAGATATAACCTGTCTGTGCCTACGTTTTTTCGCCAGGTACACTGAAAACAATGAATAGATCTTGTTTATCTTCCTTTTCTTATGACTTGTTAATGTCTGACATCACGAGATACACTTGGTTTTCTGCAGTCTCATGATCTGGCCTGAATTTTCTTTAATCCTCTAGTGTGATTGCCTGATACTGCCAAAAGTGATGGTGCCCATCTTCCCTGAGAATATATCCTCATCAGACTTCAGTCTGAATCACCTCACCAGGCTTGTCTGGAAGTGTACAACCTAACCAGAAGAAGGGATTTTCAGTGGGATCAGATCACTGAATGTAGCCACACAGCTGCTAGGTCCTAGAGAAGTGGGGAGACAGGAACATGCAGAGGGACATAAATGGTCGAATTGGCAGCTCTCCATTTCTAACAGATTAGATATAATACTGAAACTGATACACCTCCTTTTGGTGAGTGCTGTTAATAAGAGCAAAAATACTCCTAAGGCTTTCCAGAAGAGATTATTAGTTCTTACTGTGACACTTTTCTGCGCAAGAGCACAGAGCTTCTGTGACTCGAACCATCAGTAGTTGCTTATCATCTCAGAAGGACTTCTGCTGGGATCTGTGCTTGGCCATGAATGTGCAAAAATGATAGCATTCAGGAACTGGCCCCTTACAACAAATCATTGGCAGTGAATTGATGTTGTGTGGTCCAGACGTGTATGCATCACACCATAAAAGAGAATTCAAATTGCTATTTACCTGCAAATAATAGATAAGTTTTGTAATCTTGTCAGGTTTCATTTTATCCTCAGCACAAGTCAGTAAGGCATCTGGTTCTGAAAATGTGTTCTATGTGATCCTTTCGTGTGTGTAGCAGAGCTGTTTACGCATACAATCATTACTGTCATGTAATTATTAGGGTTTATTTAACAGCAGTATTCTCTTCCAATACCAGTAGTTTTCACTGTTAGAGAGAAATTAGTCTGCTCTTTTCTCATCCTTTCTGTTTTTGTTAGTCATACTTAAGGGATCTTCAGAATAACACTGCAGAAGACATACACCAAAATGAGAAAAAAGTCAAAGGTGAAAAGAATTTTTGCCTGAATCTGAAATTTAGAGTTTACAGTATTTATTTCTGACTTCATTATTTCAGTGCTCTAACAGAGAGAAAATCTCCTCTATTTCTCAGCAAAAATAAAGATCTTTTACGGGGATTGTACCACCCATGGCTCTAAGTTATGGTACAGATTATATGTATAGACTGGAAGGCAATTCCTTAGCTGCAAAACATAGTTGTGGAAAAGGCACAAACCTATTTGGATAGGTCTTATTTGATGTGATCATCAAGCAAAGGTGACATTGCCTGGGCCAGCTGCTATAAATACAAGTTCCAGTTCTGAGAGATGGTTTTAGTGCAGGACATATAACTCTCTGTGAGTCATGAAGAACAACTGGGGTGTATGTGTCGTGAGATAATTGAGCTGTCAGTCAGATGGAGACAGAAGTCACTGCAATAAATATTTCCCTTCCTGTATTAGACAGTCATTGGTGATGTGAGGAAACGACTTCATACACATTTTGCATCTTTTATGGGGAGTGAGATGTGGTCTTCCTTTTCACCCTTGCAGAAGAGACAAGGAAATTACCATAGTCCAAAAGATAAAATGATTGATAAGTGGTTAGCAAATAACTATTAGCCACAGATAATACGTACTATGTACATGGCATATATACCATGTGCATATATCACAGAATCACAGAACTGTTTAGGTTGCAAGGGACTTCTGGAGATGACCTAGTCCAACGCCCATCCTCAAGCAGCATCAACCAGAGCAGGTTGCCCAGGACCATGTCCAGTCATGTTTTGAATATTCGCCCAGATGGAGACTTCACAACCTCTCTCTGGTGTTTGACCACTCTCACTGTAAGAAAGTATGTTCAGATGGAGTTTCCTGTATGTTAAGTAGAGCCCGTTGCCTCTTGTCTGGTCAGTGGGCACCACTGACGAGAGTCTGGCTCTTTTGTCTTCATTCCTTCCCATCAGATATTTATACACGTGGGTGAGATTCCCCCAAGCCTCCCCTTCTGCAGACTGAGCAGTCTCAACTCTCTCACCATCTCCTTGTAGGTCAGATGCTCCAGTTCCTTAGTCATCATGGCCCTGTGCTGGACAGACTCCAAAAAGTCCATGTCTTTTTTGTACTGGGAAGCCCAGCACTGGACACAGCACTCCAAATGCCTCATGCCTAGAAGTGTTCAAGGTCAGGTTGGATGGGGTTTGAGAAACCTGTTCTAGTGAAAGATGTCCCTGCCCATGGTGGGGGGGAGTTGAAACTAAATGATCTTTGAAGGTCCATTCCAACCCAAATCATTCTATGATTCTGTGTCTACCCAGCACTGAGTAGAGAGGAAGGATGACCTCCCTCAGCCTGCTGGCAATGCTCTGCCTAATGCAGCCCAGCAGGCTGTTGGCCGCCTTTGCCATGAGGGTGCATTGCTGTCTCATGGTCAACTTGTGGTCCACCAGGACCCCCAGGTCCTTCTCTGCCAAGCTGCTTTCCAGCCGGTCAGCTTGCCAGCGTGTAGTGGTGCACGGGGCTCTTCCTCCCCAGGGGCAGGGGCAGGGGCAGGACTTTGCATTTCCCCTTGTTGAACTTCATGAGGCTCCTGTTCAGCCCATTTCTCCAACTTGTTGAGGTCCCTCTGGACGGCAGCACAGCCATCTGTTGTATCAGCCACTCCTCCCAGTTTTGTGCCATCGGCAAACTTGGTGAGGGTGCACTCTGTCCCAGTGTCTGGGTCATTAATGAAGACGTTGAACAGTATTAGCCCCTTTATTGACCCCTGGAATACACCACCAGTGATTTGTCTCCAACTGGACTTTTTGCCACTGATCACCACCCTCTGGGCCCAGCTATTTAGCCCATTTTTAATCCACCTCACTGTCTACTTACCTAACCGGCACGCTGCCTATGAGTATGTTATGGGATACAGTGTTAAAAGTCTTACTGAAGTTGAGGTAAACAACATCCACTGCTCACCCCCATCCACTGACCAAGTGACCTCACTGTAGAAGGCTATCAGCTTGCTCAAGCATGGTTCCTCCCTCAAAAATCCATACCGACTACTTTGCATCACCATCTTGTCCTTTATGTATTGGGAAATGCTTTCCAAGATGGCTTTCTTCATCACCTTCCCAGGGACTGAGGTGAGACTGACCAACTTGTAGTTCCCCAGGTCTTTCCTCTTGCTCTTATGTTTGTGTACATATACTATAAGCAAATGTATAATCCTCCTAGGACTAAGGATATACCTATGGTTATATAGTGATTTGCTATAGTGAATAACAGACATTTGGTTAAGCATGTATTAAGCCATCCATTCATTCATTAACCCTCCATAACTCTTAAGTGATTTATAAATGTGCTCTTAATATATGTCCATGTATGTTATTTGTAATAAAATGTGGTACTTCACAGCCACTAGAGGGGAAAAAAGGTTAGAGAACTGTGCCAAAAGATCTAACCCATTCTCCTATTTACAGTGCTAGATTATTTCTGTGATTAAATCTAACAATAAGATTAATAAACAATAACACATGCATATATTTATGAGCAACTAGGAGTACAAATTTGAAAGGTATTAGCAGAGTAGAAATTACGCAGCACATTTATGTGCACTTATGCAACATAAGTGCACTGAAGTCCCACAGACTTTTTACGAGAGCTTAAATGAGATGTATATAGATTGGCCATAAAGGAATACTCATCACCCCTTGTATATCAAATACAGACATATGAACAAATATAACCATCTGTTTTAGTCATTTTAGAATATCCATCATCATATCCTCCAGGACTTGTTGGTCTAATAACATTTTTCAAAACACATGCCATAAGTGTACCCATGTGAAAAATATATATCCCTATGCTCATTCTATTCTGAAATGCATAAACAACTGTATTTTGGAAAAATATAATTATTTTGGGATATGTGAAGGGAAATATGCTAATTTACTGATCTGGGTTCAAACTTGCTTTGAAAATAATTTGACTTCTTGCCGTGAGCCCACCTACGCTATTTTAACAAATAATCTAGTTAGAGGTTATAGTCTAATGCTGGATAATTTAAGTTTTCTCATGAAGTTGAGATTTTTGGAACATTGCTTGTAATAAAAAATGATTCACAAGTTGATTCACTTTTTAATATGATTTTTTTTTTTCTCAATGACAGAATGATTTGTCAAATGCTTGTTATATAAATAGCCAATTATTTTAGTAAGGTTCATTGGAAATGATAGGAATTGTTGCCCCGGAGACATGCTTCTACAGTGTAAAATTAAATGGTAAGTTACTTAGTGGGACGAAGGTTTCCATGCCAGTATACATTAAAAGTAATTAAAATGAAAAATCTGCTTAAATTTATATAAAAACTTTTAAAGTACCAACTCTTTAAAACTAATAAGAAATGTCCTGGGAATGCTATTCCAAAATCCTATTAAATTTAAATTACCTCAGATGAAAAGCCATTAAAAATGCATTTATACAGGTAAATAGAAGATGAGGAAATACTGACATAGTCCAGTGTTGGAGGTGTGACTCCATAGAAAAAATTAGAATAACTTTTTAGTGGCTGTACAAAAAGATAAAAATTTTGCAAGACAGGCGGTAGGCACCTATGCGGATTCAAATTTCATTGTATGATCAGAGCAATAGTCAGTTTTCTCATTTATTTTATGGGAGTTTTCAAAACAGAAATAGGGCTAAAAAAGTAGCCTCAAAATACACAAAAAAGTATGAAAATAAAGCCACAAATATTGCTGTAAATGCAACAAGATGTTGCATTACTGCAGCAAAGACTCCTGTAGAGCCCTACCTTATTTAGAATCTGCTCAAAGTCCTTTGAAGTCAACAGGCACCTTTATACTCTCTCTAGAAGCTCCCATTAGACTTTCATGAAATTAATTCTGTGGTCTCACCATTCTTTTACATAGCTTCCAATAGTTTCTAAGGAAAACAATTGAAAACAACTTTTGGCGTGTAAAAATATGGAAATAATTAATATTTGCTCTCTTGCTGGAAAATCTGCACATTATAAAATGTGCACAGCACAGGAAATGCTAGATGTGTGTATTGGAGTGATGCATAAATTTTGCAGTGTTCATAGATGTTGCCCCTGTAGGTTCCTAGCAATTCTTAAATTGAATTTTTTTTTTTTTCCCCTGGCCTTAATTCAAAGTGCCAAAAGAAGAACAGTATTCTGCAAAATATTTCATTGGGTCTTTTTCTTGATAATTTTTTTATTATAATTTTTCTAATAGTTCTACAGTTAATCTTAGCATTCTGAAAACTGTGGTTATAGTTACTATGTGTAGAAATGTATTTATAAGTGACTTGAAAACTTTAAATTGAATTTGGAAATTTTTGTTTAAGTTGGGGGTTGCATAGGGAAAATACCTGTATAGAACATGAAGAAAGCTAGGAAAATGCTATAGATAATAAATCTATTTTAAAATGTGATTTTACAGATAGATGCTACAACTGATTCACTGATACTATAACAGTATTACTTTGAACAGAGGTGTAAATTGTAGGTGGAAAAGATGATAAATGAACTAGTAGGGAAAGAAATTAATCATAATAAAAAATGCTGTTTTGTCAAAATTAAAGATTTTACTTGCCACATTTAATTTAAGAAAATGTCATTTAAAAAACCTTCAAAATACTCTTTCATTTTCAATTTCTCAGAACTCTGATTTCTTTATGAATCAAAGTGAACTCAGAATCATAGCTATATATTCCAATTTTTCTTGAAAGAAGTTGACCTAAAATTATTTCAGAAACCAGTAAGATGGGAAATAACACTTGATTTTTTCCAAACTAAGGAAAAAGATCAGTGTTTACAGGTACTGTGAAGTCTTTTTTTTCCTTCCTTTTTTTTTTTTTTAAGAGAGTGTGTTACAGAGACATAATGAAAAAAGTACAAATTAGTCTAAAGAAGCCTAAGAGGACATAAAATTGCTTTGAAAGGCAAGCTTGTAATATTAGGAAGGATGCTTAAGAGGCAGTTTCTGACAGAACTCTAGATAGGAGCAACTGAACTCTTCTCAAAATTGTTTTTGTTACATGTTTAGACCTTAATTTATATTACTGGTTACGCGGGTATCTCAAACATTAACACATAGTCAAGCCAAAAGTTCTGACTTACGTCTAGACATTGTTTTTATTTCCTTGGCTTGCTTATTTAGGATGCCTCTTTTGGGTTCAGAACACAACTTTAGTAACTCTCTTACATGACTTACTCTCTTCTTAATAGAATAATAGTATCTGAAATATTTGTACTGAATGGTTCAGGAAAAATTCTAATAGGCAGCTCTGTGATGGATTATTCTGGAGGACATTTACCATAATATGTTGTACCAAATGCGTGCTGGAGAAGGAAAACTTTATACATAATAATGAGAGTAGGGGTAATATAATGTTAGCCTCTAAGGGTGGGAAGCAAGAGGCTTGTACTTTTTCGTCTCAAGTGTAAAGCTGTTTTCTGCTCATTTTGAAGATCAGATAATAAGGGTATCTGAACAGCGAATCACTTCAATATGACATTATAGTTGAAGTTTCCTGCAGGTTATTTGGCACAGCATTTTTAGAGCCTTCTGTGGTCAGGCAACTAGCTTTGAAAAAGCAATCAAACCACTGAATTTTAACAGATGTCAGTCCTGCGTTGAATATGCATTGAATACATCCAGTTCAGATTTAATAATATATACTAAATTCCCAAATTTCATGGGAATATGCTCCAGTTCTTTTTAAATGTTTCACCCCAGGGTTGTACCGGTAATCTATTAGTGCTTGTTTTTGTATAATCCTGGTTAAATCAAGGAACAGTTATAGCTGAAGTTACAGCTTATTTTTTGTTTACATTAATTACAGCCAAAAACTTCTTCAGAAACAGGTTAGAAACTTTCTTAAACCTATAATTAACAATAATAGAATGAATTATTATCATAGTAATTACTTATCTCTTCTGTATCTTTTAACCAAAAATTGAAGGTGGTCTACCTGTGCTTGCAAAGTTTTTGGTGATGTTTATTCATTCTCTTTAAATACATTTTTTAATTTTTTTTTTTAGCTTTTTAGAAAAAAATGAGGTTGTGTTCATTTAGGAGATCTTTACAATTTAGGATTATTTTAGTAAACCATGGCAATATGAGAAAGAACATTTTCACGACTTTTTTTTTTTTGGTAAATATTTTACCAAAAGTCTTCTACTCTTAAAGGAGATGTGTCCTTCTATACATGAATTGCTGTAATCCTTCAAATTTTATTATTTAACTGAGTAGCTGGCTGTTAAGATAGCCATATTACATTCTATTGATTCTCTTGAGTCAGATTCTTTACCAAATAAAACTGGTGTAATTTTACTCTTTTTAATGGAGCTTTACCATTTAATGTGTCATAAAAAAATATGGTGCTTGAGCAAATTGGTACAAATCTGTAATAACAAAAAAGAGTATATAATCTGACTTGCATGGTATTTGTTAGGAAAGTAATAAAGAAAAGTTTGAATATCTGAAAGCTTATGTTTAAACAATAACAGGATATTACAAAGTTCTGCAAGCTAGATCATACACTTTGTGTGGTCTTACTGATATACTACTTATTCATGTAATTAAATCTTTCAGGATCAATACAAAATAAAGAAAAAAATATAGAGAATGCACTTAAAAAGTCTACCAAGAACCATCAAACAACTACAAGAAAAGCCTAGACTAAGCTCCAGCTAAAAGATAATTATTCCATACTACGTGTTTCTCCACTTTATGCTTTACCAGTTTCCAAATGTAAAGGTATTTGGACACGTTGTTAGTTATCAACAACTTTTATTTTGAAATAGAACTGGGTAGGGAAGTTTCTAAGTTTTCTGTTTTTTTTTTAAATAAAAATAAATTGGGGGGCAAGGAGTTATGTTTCTTAAATTGTGACTTGATCTTTATCCCATGTATAGTTGTGGGTCTTCATAGAAGCCAGTTACGATACAGAGGTCATAACCAGTTGATCTTCTGTCCCCGTCTGTTTTCTATATACTAAATTGACTTTATTATGGAAAAAAATATTTGCAATATTAGCAAGGCATAACTGGATTATGTCTACTCAATGCTCCTAATAAGGCCCAAGCTGACTTCCAGTATGGACACTGAAACCTAGATGCTGTGGCTGTGATGGGCCAACCATTCTATCAAGATAGAAGACTGATTAAAAACATGACTTAGAGTTGAGATGAGCAGACCACGTGTGATCAGGGGGCCAAAATGAGTATAAAATCAAACGATAAGGAAAGAATGTGCTTGTCAGCAGGAGGGAACTTCAGGAAGTCTGTATTGCAAAAGGTAGTCCTGGATCAGAAACAAAGGTTCAGGTGGCAGGAATAAGGAATTTGGGCTAAGTAAAGAACAAGCAAGCAGGGGACAGGAACAAGATACTGGTGTGCATTTGCAGCCAAAACACAAGCTGTGTTGGCAAAAACAATTGATTGAGCTTATCAGTCCCTTCGTCACAAGAAGTCAGGTTTATACCAAGTAGCTTGCCGAAGAACTCAAATTACTGGAAGTAATAGTTAATTTTTTTATTATAACAGTTACATAATTTATATACCCATTTCATGTGGGGTAATTTTTCAGGAAAACACATGTGACTGTATTTAACAGGTAAAGTCCAAAATGAGGATTATGTATTTTTAATTGTATTATGTTTGCAAGTACAGTACTAGTTTTTATTCATGTTTTATTACATACTTAGAGGATTAAAAAAATATATATAATCCATCAAAGAAGGACAAAAGCCTAGAACTCTGCCTCATAATGATTCTCCAAATCACTCCGTAATACGGCGAAGTTCTCTCTCACTTGCCCAGTTTCTGACAGTATACTTCTGTTCCAGGTTGCACAATGACTGTGCTTCAAACAGAAGCTTGCTTAATAGCTTTGTACTTATGGTTTGATCTTAAAGGTAGGAAGTGTAAACTTAATCATCTTCAACATAAAAAGAAATCTTTACTTCCTAATCAACTGTCTTAGCCCTTCAAGCTATTATTCAAGGAACAATCTATTTTCAGAAAATAGTCAGTGTTTCCTTGTTCCTGCACCACTATTAATTTCAGTATCCATTTTTAGTAGAAAAATCTTTGGGGATGGGGCATGGGGGGTTGGGTTTTGGGGGTTTGGGGTTTTTTGGCTGGATTTTTTCTTTTAGCTAACCTGCACACTATTTAGAAATACAGGCTTCTCCTGTGCTGGCACTTAAACCTCTTCAGGAGCCCATTTCACTCAGTATCTAACAGTCTTATTAGGTCACTCTCTGAGGAACTCTGAATTCTCTGGTAGTACCCAGCTATCTGTGGTTTAGTTACTGTAGTGCACAAGATTGTTATCTGAACTACACTTCAAAATCTGACCCGGCATAAAACCTAAGCTTACCTGAAAAATCTTGAGCAACCTACAGTGATTTTACTTTGTATTAGTTAATTTACATTAAAAGCACATCCTTCTCGTGTAGGTAAGTTAATTGCATTGTTAGTGAGATTTTGTATCTGACAACATACAGAGAGCTTGTCTTTAGGAGCAACTACTCCAGAAACTCTGGCATATTAAAATTTCTATTCAAATTTACTTCTAATCACAATGCTATGACAAAGTTTAAAAGGTAATATATGTGTTTCAGAAGGAAGAAACACACCAGCTGGTGTAAAGTTTAGTATCGTAATTGGCACATCTAGGAATTTGAACAAAATCTGACCACAATTTGCAGGAACCACTTTTAATCAAATATGCTACATCTGGGCATTCAATCAAATGAAATAATGAATAGTAAATGAAATAATTCTGTAGAACTTATGCTCCTTTCTTTAACACAGTTCAGTTCATTATTTTTCCAACTAAATGTCTGTTCTGGTATCAAACATGATGCTGCAATGAGCTAGTCTTCCCTCATTCATCAAATATGACATATTTGTTTGAATTGATGGGACTAAAGGTTCTCAAATTACTGGAAAAAAATCACTATAGGATCCAAGTAACAAAGATAATAATAAAAAACTTCCATCTTTCTGCACTGGTCATAGCTAACTGCTCCATAGGCATAGAATATGAGGATTGCTTTAAAAGTATCTGGTGCTTAAGGTTCAGTCTGTTTTCTACATCATCGCATAGACAATATGAAATATGCTGGAAAGTTGTGCATTTTTTCCTACATATTTCAATATGAATGGCAAACTAGAAAAAATTAAATATCTCAAGAAGGTATTATCTTTACACAGAAAAGCTTTTAAGAGGGTAAATTACTACCTTTATTTCACCAAGTAAGAGATAGTTCATATGTTCACTTAGTGTTTTTTAGTTCACAGTGACCTTGATATTTTTTTCCCACAAATGTGTTAGCCTGTATTAAAATGATGAATAACCTGATGAAAATGTAAGGTTAATGGGCTTTGCTTAAAAAGGCAAATAGGGAGCTGAAGAATCTTGTTAAATTTCATAAATTTATATAAAGAATTTAATTTAGAATTGAGCAGGTCTGTTCTTTGGCCATTTCCCTTGGCAGGTTTCATTTCTCGCACACTAAGCTGTTACTCCTCTTCTTCCTCTTTAATAGACAGAAGTTCAGCTAGCCTTGTGAATTTTTATTAGTCCAGTATGTGATATCTTTATTGGCAACAAATAGTAAGACATGAGGGATTAAAAAGAAGCTCAGAGATCAGTATCCATCATCAATTTTAGTATAAAAATCTGAATTTTTTTTTGGTTCAAAGAACTGAAACTAGCCTCCCCATTTAGCTGAAGGTCTGTCCCTGCAGTTCTGTTCACAGCAATGGGAAGATTATCACAGAATCACAGAAGGGTTGAGGGTCGAAGGGACCTCTGGAGGTCATCTGGTCCACCCCCTCCTGCTCAAGCAGGGCCGCCTAGAGCTGGTTGCCCAGCACTATATCCAAATGGTTTCTGAATATCTCCAAGGATGGAGACTCCACAAACACCTGGGCAACCTATGCCACTGCTCAGTTACCCTCACAGTAAAAAAGTGTTTTCTGATGTTGACATGGAACATCCTGTGTTTCAGTTCGTGCCCATTCCTCTTGTCCTGTCACTGGGCACCACTGAAAAGAGCCTGGCTCCATCTTCCTTGCACCCTCCTTCAGGTATTTATATACATTGATGAGTTTCCTCCTGACCCTCCTCTTCTTTAAGCTAAACAGTGCCAGCTCTCTCAGCCTTTCCTCATAGGCAAGGTGCTCCAGTCCTTTAATCATCTTAGTGGCCCCTTGTTGGACTCACTCTATTAAGTCCATGTCTTTTTAATAGTGGGGAGCCCAGCACTGGACGCAGCACTCTAGGTGTGGCCTTACCAGTGCGAAGTAGAGGGGAAGGATGACCTCCCTCAGCCTGCTGGCAATGCTCTGCCTAATGCAGCCCAGCAGGCTGTTGGCCGCCTTTGCCATGAGGGTGCATTGCTGTCTCATGGTCAACTTGTGGTCCACCAGGACCCCCAGGTCCTGCTTTCCAGCTGGTCAGCTTGCCAGCGTGTGCTGGTGCACGGGGCTGTTCCTCCCCAGGGGCAGGGGCAGGGACAGGACTTTGCATTTCCCCTTGTTGAACTTCATGAGGCTCCTGTTCAGCCCATTTCTCCAACTTGTTGAGGTCCCTCTGGACGGCAGCACAGCCATCTGTTGTATCAGCCACTCCTCCCAGTTTTGTGCCATCGGCAAACTTGGTGAGGGTGCACTCCGTCCCAGTGTCTGGGTCATTAATGAAGACGTTGAACAGGATCGGACCAGTATTGGCTCTGGGTGTACACCGATAGTTACTGGCCTCCAATAGACTTCATACCACTATCAACACCATCTGGGCTTGGCCATTCAGCCAGTTTTCAATCTACCTCACATACATTGCACATATAACTTAAAAGCTACACAGCTTTTTAGATCTGCAGAAAAGACTGGAGGTACAGACTTCCCTGGAGACATAACAAAATCTATCAGATCTAGGCCAGATGTGTATTAAAACACTGAATTTTTGTGCATAGATTCCTAATAAATGTAAAAGATTAAATTGAAAGTACAAAAGTTGCATACTCAACTACCAGAAATCAAGCACCTTTTTTGGCAGAGCTGAATTCTGCTTCTTCTGCACAAGCCTTATTGCATCAGGTTTAGACACTTACGTAGCATCTTCTTTAGTCTGTATATGGCAGCGCAAACCAGGTTTGCATTTTGGGGACAGAAGCAGATTCAACACAACAATGAGGAGTATTACTTCAATTCATAGGGCCCACCAATGAATGCAACCAGTTCATCTCTGTTGAGTGTCTTCTCATTTGAACTTGTTTCTGTGCTATGCACATGTGCGCTTTATCAGCAATTGTATCCAAAATGAAATGCACTTAAGCAAAACTGAGTGAAATAAAATTGTAGTACAAGCTGAAGACTGCTTTTCTGTTTGCTGTTCACAGTGTCTAATGCAACAGCAGTTCAACTCTTAATGAAGCCAGTGTGGGCTACCATCTTTTAAATATGTAACTGTATGCATTGATGCAGCCCTTTGAGACAATGATGTATAAAATCCATACAACGTTTCTACTCCATACAGAATAAACATAAATGCAGAGACGGAGAATTTTAATTATGAGATATCATTATCCTTTATCTGCCTATTTGTGATGACTGAAAAATACTATATTGCTTTTGAGAAAAAGAATCTGATACTATACTTGAAGGTTACTACACTGAAAAACACAGGGGAGTATTATTCTTTCAGCATTTGACAAAGCGTACTGGAAAAGGGAAACTCAAATGAAATTAACCACCTTTTCTTTCTTTTGAATTTAATAAAATTTGCAAGCTTCTAAATCAAGCTATTAGTTTCAATTTGCCCACTAACTCATGCACAGAAAGGAAATTTTTTAGACGGTTAAACAACCTTGTCAATTAGATGTTTAATGAGTTAAGATGAACTGAGAGACATTTTTAACTGGCATCTGTTGATAAAGAAGTAGCTAAATTTCTTGAAGTTGCAAGGATCACTAATGAGTACTCTGTTAGAACTAATTGAATTTGTTTATTTAAGGACAAACTGTGATTTGTGGCCCTGATGTCCTCTGGAAGTTACAGTGAAAATCCCTGAGCAAAACTTTAAAATCTGTTGTGTCATGGGACATAGCAAAACTTTAGCAGGTATATGAAACTAGCTAAATTTATATCAGATTGCTTTGTTTTTTTCCTAAAGCACATCCCGTTTAATCACATCCTTTACTGAGCGTGGCTGCTGGGCAAAAGAATGTATGTCTTCTAATGTCAATTGTATAAATACGTTGTGTTTTAGAGCTTTAAAATATGTGTTTATTGCTTTTACAATTTATTTTTGCTAATCCTGACATTGTCTTGTGTGCTTCCTGCAGATGTAAATGAATGTGAAGCTGAACCCTGCAAGAATGGTGGAATCTGTACAGATCTTGTTGCCAACTATTCCTGTGAATGTCCAGGTGAATTTATGGGAAGAAACTGCCAACAGAGTAAGTATTGTATGTTTTTACATCTATTTTTTAAAATAAAATAAATAAATGTTTTGTTTTGCAGAAACAACTATAGTATACTATGGAAATATTTCTCTACAAATACATAATGCTCAAAATAGCCATCTTATTCTTTTCAAAATGGAGGAAATTTAAGAGACCAAACCTGTCATGCATTCAAGTAAAGCATCTGATATGATGGAGACATTTGCAAAATGCAAAATTATTATCTAAGAGTCAAACAAGAAGGAGTAAATAGTGTAAAGTAGAAAAATACAAAAACTGATTCAGGCTAGGCGTTCATCTCGTCAAGTATCTTGTCTTCAGCAGTAATTATTAGCGGATATCAACAAATGTAAGAGCAGGGCAAAAATATACGTCACTTTCTCTGACATGTCTCTAGCCTCTGAAAGTTGGACCAGTGGTTTACAGAGAAGTCATTAGTGGAGTTCCTTCAGGATCTGTCCTGGGAACAATCTGACATGATTTTACCAATAACATTGACTATGAATGCACTATAAAGGTTTGATTCCTAAAGCTGTTACTACAAAGGAGTTCTTCACATATGTAAGACTAGGTAATCTTGAAGACCAAAATAACAAAAATAGAATAAACTGCTATGGTACAAAATGTAATATACCTTAACTTAATGGTCAGTAACAGGTGTTAGAGGCTCATGGATTTGAAATACTGCAGAGAAGAAAGCCTGTGTCTTTTAGTTGAATAAAGGATGCTAATATGATGGTGTTGTGGAAAAAGCTAATATAGTCCCAAGATATGTCAAGCCTGGTACCTTAAGGAGAAAAAGGAAAATATTTGTGTATTAGTATTTGTAGTATTGGATACTACATTCAAAATACCTGAAATACTGGAGTCATCAACATTCAAGAAAGGGCATTTCTAGTTCAAGGAAGATCTACTATGTGTAGCAGGAAAAATTTAAAAAAAAAAAAAAAAGTTACAAGTTGAATATTAAATAAATGAAACCATAACAAAGTTGAAAAATGTGATTCATTTTTCTGTGCTCACATTGTGGATGCTTGGGGAAGAATGGAGAAGAAAACAAGATGGACCAATAACCACAAATGACAAGCTAGGAATTTTTTGAAGTAGCCTCAGTGAATTCCCAGATTTATACATGCAACAGGCAGAAGATTTGAGGCATCTAACATAACGTGTATATAATTCTAGAGAGAAATCAAAGATTTCTGGGTCATACTTTGGGGATTTACACTGGTGAGCCAATCACCTAGTCAAATGATCTTTCTGGAGATGCTTCTGTAGATAAATGCTGACAACTGTGACGCAGGACTCCATCATCTAGCCTATAGAGAATAACACTAAGTTATTTGAAAGGATAATTCTATTGAGTGTTAAAGAATTTTTATAATTATGATAAGGCTCTATACAACAGTCAAATTGCCTTGGTGTAGAGATCAAGAACAGTGAGTTTTAAAATGTGCTTTGCAGTAGCTATTAATTTCTCAGCTGCAAAGTGTGTACAGGCTGAGAGAGCTGGGGTTGTTTAGCCTGGAGACGAGAAGGCTCCACGGAGACCTTATAGCAGCCTTTCAGTACTTAAAGGGGGCCTACATGAAAGATGGGGAGGGGCTCTTTATCAGGGGGTGTAGTGATAGGATGAGGGGTAACTGTTTTAAACTGAAAGAGCGTAGGTTTAGATTATATATCGGAAATTCTTCACTGTGAGGGTGGTGAGACACTGGCACAGGTTGCCCAGAGAAGTTGTGGATGCCCCATGCCTAGAAGTGTTCAAGGCCAGGTTGGATGGGGCTTTGAGCAACCTGATCTAGTGGAAGGTATCCCTGCCCGTGGAAGGGGGGATTTGAGCTAGGTGATCTTTAAGGTCCCTTCCAACCCAAACGGTTCCATGATTCTATGATTCTATGGTGTGGCAAATGGCGGGGCATGGCAACGCAGCACTGGAGTGCAGTGGTAAAAAGCTTCTGTTCTGTACTTCCTCTGGGCAGGGACCCGTATATGGAGGTACCACCAATCTGGTGTCTGCGGGACGGTGTCATGGGAAGAGTGTGAAATCAGATGTGCTTTGAAGACTTAAGAGAAACGTAATATATTACTTAAATCAGTGATTAGAAAATGCTACACAGTGTAGATATTTGAATACTTCCATTACACTACTCATTATACTCATGTTGTTCAGCTAAACGTATGAAGAGTTATGAATAAATAACAGATAATTAAGGACGGGAATAATGTTTGTACTGACTGTAATCACTGAACTACGCCTGTTCAGGAAAGTCAGTGCATCCTTCTAGTACTATGGCACAGTTCACAAACTTTTAGCATTCATCTTCTTTTGAGCTAGCTTTAGCACAGCTAGCATTAAAATGATAACTTTTCTTTTTATGCCTCCAATATAATTGTGCAGTATACCGGTTCCTATAGCTGGGCTTGTAAATATCCTTTTTTTTTCATAAGAAGTTTAGTTATGTCATCATACCTAATTATGTAATTACAAGTAGTAATTACACATTCTAATTACACCATTAGAGTTTTACACATATTTACAGTAATCATATAATTACTGTTATGCTAATTATGTAAATTACTGATTGCTGTCTCAGAATTACCTCACAAAGCTCAAAGATTGCTAATCCACATCACAGAATATGTGAAATATCCTAGATCGAGAATAAACAAGGCAAAAATATATCATACAGTCCATTCTCCTGTCATTGCAAGCTTGTTCTCCAGAATGCATTTCCTAATAGTATATCTAGTTTGATATATCCCAAATACTGATATATCTAGTTTGATATATCCCAAATATGCTCTGTAATAATGACTTGTCATGTTACTCATCAGCTTGAAGTAGTTTATGTCAGACTGTTTTTCCTAATGGTCCAACTAAGTTTTCTCTCTTTTTTTAATTCCACTATTTAATTCCCCCATAATTGATTTCTCTTCGCTAATCTCCTAAATAACTCCCTTCCATTTTATCTCATGTGTAGCTCTTTCCAGGTGTGAGACAACTGTTGTATTACACCCAGGTCCTGCGAGCCTTGTGGGACACCCACCCAAAATTCTTCTGACTAGTCCCAAGAGCCTCTGCTAATAACTAGTGCAGCTGAAATGAGACAGGAAGGCCTGTCTGGAACTGACTACTAAAATAGCACTAAAATGCCTACTGAGCTTGAAACCGTATTTAGACCACCTTGACCATCTTCTGAGTCTCCTTCTGGCATCGATGAGGTTTGGAGTTGCTTTCTAAAGGCTCAGCCATGAAGTAAAGTTCTCAGAAGACATGGAGATGATCTCCTGCCAGCTGATGTGGTTCACACCCCAACAACGCTTCTGCTTTAGGGCCGCCTTCTGTTTTATTTACATATCCTTCTCATTTTGAAGCACTGGCCTGACCTCTCGGTTTTTTTCTGGAGAGGCTTAAATTCAATCTTCTTTCTTTCTTATTAGCTACTGCTATTTCTAGCCGTTCAGGCATAAATGATACTTAAACCAGCTGCTTCTCATTGCTGGAAAGCACAGGATGAAGCAAAGTCAAAGTAATGTGGAGTGCAAGACCACTGATGGCTTCAGAACATGTTCAATTGTTCTGGAATAAGCTTATCAACTTGTTAAGAGATACTTCACTGAGCATCTGGTATTTACAAAATTTGCCTGCAGATGTTTAGTAAACACAGAGTGGAAAGAGAGCACCTTTTCCCATCCTCTGAATACAAAAACTAAACTATATTAATTCCATATTACTTTCTAGATTTCTTAAGGCCTCAGCATTTCCTTGATGCAGCTGCATCTCCTTCTGTTCTTGTACTCTCTGAGCCTATTTCTTGCTTCTGTGCTGAATTCAAGCTATCAATTATGATTACCTCCATTACAGCTTTCCTTAGTCCTGGAGTCTCTATAAATAAGTACTGCTTCCAAGACAGATTCTCCTGGGGCTGAAGTTTTTACTTTCTGGATCACAAAATTCTCTTGCAGGCAACAGGGAGCCACTTTCATCAGTGTCAGACTGTTTGCATTATTCAGTACGAATCTGTATTGTTAAAATATCCCCTGAGCAACATGGATTGTGAATGGCAATAATTTGTGAAGAGTTCCACAGGTAATTTTTGATCACTTTTTTTTATCTAACAGATGGTACTATACAGTGGACATGTTACAATTTCACCATTGTGCATTTTCAGCTGTATTTTGCTGATTGCCAAGAGTTACTGCCATTAAAGCATATGGCAAATTTTCTCATGCTTTTTGTCTAAAGATACAGATCAAATTAGTCACTGTAAATGTTTTTTATATATGCTATGGCCCTTTCACCTCCTTTTCTGTGTATTCAACATGCCCATATGTAGGAGGACTGCATTCAGAGCAAATACACCAGTTTAGTTTGTCTAGCACTGCGGAAAGCCAGCTAAGCAGTGTACCTTCACATGATTTTCATTTGTTTCCTGTGCTTTATGTTTTAGTACTCTAATGTGTTTATACGGCACTTGGTTGTCTTCTGTCTTCCTCTCTGTGGAAATCAAAGTGGCATTTTTTTATTTAAATGAAAATGCCCCTTCTTTCAGTGTCATTTTTACTTAAAAATTATCTAAAGATCTGACAGATCTAGGCATAAAGAGACTTTCAAGACTTCTGCTTACATGCAGATATCCAGGCTAGATGGTGTCATCCAAAGCATTCTGAGGCACTGTGATTTTAGAAGTTTCTTTCTTTCAAAATTGTTTGCAGGAATACAGAACACCTGCAACTTGCATGGTTTGTAGCGCAGGAGAAATAAGTAGTTTCACAGTATTTTTTGAAGAGACTATACTGCTTCTTTTGGTGTCTTCTGTATTTCACTTACAAGTGTGTTTTCAAGTCAGTGTCCTCACTTGTTGGGACTTTTTGGTTTTAGGTGCCTGTCATTTGAACTCCTTTGAGCTTGATGCTCACAGTCTTCACTGAGTTTTGTGTATCTCTGTCTTCCCCAGCTCCAGCTCTTACCAGCCCTGGGTCAGCAGGGTTCAGGGTTCAAAAAACCTCCATGCTTAGGTTCAGAAAAACCCTACACAAAACAAACATCACAGGATGAGAGCATAAAAAGTGCACGGGCAAAATAAAACAATTTATGAAATGGTTAAAAGCTATGTTTTCAGGGGGAAGCTTTACGTCAGGCTAAAATTTGTCTTCCAAGAAGTCTGTGTTTTCAAAATACGGATAGGAATCAGAACTTAACTATTTTCTTAAATTAATAAACCTGGTAACAGGCTTTCTGGTGAATTCAGCTCATGAAAATGCCTGTTAAAATTAAGCTGTTAAGCACTGGACTGTTGTTGAATGGTAAACATGATCCCATTGCAACCATACCTCATTTCCAGATTACCTGCTGGGGAGCCTAGGTTTTAAGGAATGAGATTTTTTATGCACCTCCAGTTGGCAATATTTTGTGGCTTAAAGCTGGTAGTGAGCCACTGTGAAACACTTTACTTGACAGGAATCAACATGGACTTGAGTTCCCTAAATTACTGATAACTATTAAAATCTCTTTGAAGGAGATTTAGGAGAGTTCCCTATAGCTCAAAATAGCAGTTTGATTAATTCTGTGAATAATCCAATATGAAGTTTGGTTTTAAGCATATTCTTGATTGTTTTGAATATCTACAGCTTTATGATTTGAAATACTGGTATTATATAAAATGTAGCAAATTTCTGTAAAACAAAACTGGCCAAACATACTAATTTTTTTGTGTGTGTGTTCCTTAAATTGCTCTGTAGTTCAGGATGCCAATGATTTATGTTGATATCCAGCAACCTGTCATGTTTAATCAGTTGATCCAGGTTTTCAACTTTCATTAGGAAAAAAAATGAACTATAGAAAGAATTGTAATTTCTAGAAATAGAGACTCCTGTATTTAAATTAAGGGCGTTATAATCATCTGCAAAAGAAGAAGATACGCATTCATTGGTACAAAAATAATTTATGTTTTTATATTGGAGTTGCTGTTCCATTTTCATTCATCTTGCCCGTATGTACTGGAAATTCTGTTAAGGCACATGCTGAACCTGAGAGATTTCTAGATGACCTGTAGATTATGACCTTAAACTGAATCAAGACAGGTTTCCTGTTGCTCTCTTTCCAATTTATTAAATAGGTAAGCTCTTGTGATTGCCTTCAAAGTCCAGAAATTTCCAAACAGATTTTCTATTTCTGTCAGGAAATTGGGACAAAAAGCCCTACCCCTGTTTGTCATTGCATCATACTCTAAAGTAACAATTCCTTGAAAACTGACATACACCAGCCCTGCTGCTGCCTGAAGGAGCCTTGCTTCAGCTCTTCTTTGCCCATTTTGCTGCTTTTGTGGCTTCTCATTCTGGGCTGCCGTTTTACCTGTTTGTGTTGTTGTCCTGCCAAAAACTGACCCAGGAAATAAAAAAGGTAGTTAATGAACCAGATCAGTTCTTTGATCCGGTGAACTTCATGGCCACACAAGTGCTGGGCTGGTACAGAAGAATGGTAGGGGGCAGAGCCTGGGCATGATATCAAGACTTAACACAAGTTAAAAAAGTTAATCAAGCTGTGGTCTAATCAAGAGTGTAGAAACTGTTCTTTAATTCATGTTTAAGGCAATGATAAGAATTTATTTTAATTTTTGTATTTTCCTTGGTTTGTTTCTCTTCAAAGATCATAAAATTTAAAAGCTAGGATTCTCAGCTCATTTGCCAAGGATACAACGAATAAAAATTCAGTAAATATATACATTCCCATGTGTCATTATTTAGATGACAAGTTCAGGACTTGCATGAAAAATAAAGGAGATTTTATAGGTATTTGTATATGTGTGTGTAGGTATATGTATACACAAATATTACCCTTAGAGAAATTAATTCACTTTTTTTAATTTACTCAGGATAGTTAACTTATCATTCATATGATGTCCTTGCTGGTTTAGGGAATAATGTGTGGTTAATCTCAGACAAAAGGAAGAATGGAAAAAATTTTGTGCCTAAAAAAAAGTAACAATTTAATATAACATTAATGTTAATACTTTATTTATGACCTCCCTGGATTACAGAAATATCTTAGAACAGAAACATATTAGAAAGACATTTCGAAAGTGCAAGAAGGAAAACTTTTACATGTTAAATGTGACTTTAACCCATGTAATTCAACCCAGTCTAGGTAATTTGTCATTTTTTGAACATGCTATAAGAATAAAAACAGGAATTATTTAAGAGGTTAAATGAATGATGAAAAATAGGCTAAATGTATCAGTAGTAAGGGTGAATGCTTCATATACATTTTTAACTATTTCAGCTAATCATGGACGGGACACAATTTCTATGTTTGCATTGGATAAAACCCATCTTGAATCTCTTGCTGAAACTAATGAGGTTTGCTGAGGCTACACCATTCTGGGAATATTGTCTGGCTAGCATTTCTGTGTAGTGTGTTGGTATGAAAGTGCAAAGAGGCAGAAAATGTTATAGAAATGACAGAACACATTATTAACATTGAAATGTTCTCCCAGGCATTTCAATGACCTAGTGGCAAATACTAATCAAACTCTAACATTTCTAATATTGAGTCTTCAAACAACAAAGCACACTCTGGCCCTTCTGCTGCAGACTTACTTTGTCCAGGCATCCCATGTAAGACGCAAAGGTGTGCAAAATTAGGCTCAACAGATCAGAATTGTAGTTCTTCCTTTCAACACAGTAAGAAAATGCAACTGATCTCTCAGTGTTTGTTGTTGAAATAAAGTCCTCAGCCCTATGCCTTTGGGTACATTTTCATCTTGCTGCAGTTGTACTGTACAGCAATGTCTCCATTTGAAAATTCATTTCTCAATATCTTACTTTGATTAGGCAGTAGAAGATACAATCTTTACTCAGACACCTGACAGAAACTCATGGTAAAATATTCAGACAAGCTCTTAGGACCCAACAGGCATATTTTACACATTTAATCGTCTCCTTACTACATGAGTTATCTAGCGCAAGAGTAGCTTTTGGGTTGTGTCAATAACTACAACATGAACTCAACCCTATATTCAGGCATACAACTTGACTTTGTAACGTCTCATTTTAGCTTGAACAACCTTGTTGTGGCGACTTTCTTGCCATGTTTTCTTACTTAAACCTACTGATGCTTTTTTTGGACATTGTGTCATTCTTGACTCATGGTGCGCCTCAGTTACCCTCAGTAAAGAGGCAGGAAGGTTGCACTGGGGTCAGGGATTCCTCCTCCTACCTGTCTTCCACCAGTCTGTTCTTCCTACTGAGGGAGCAATACGACCCTACCTTTTCAGTAACATAGAATCATAGATATTCACAAAAAGTAGAGGAGAAAAAATACTTATCTTATAGATATAATCCACTGTTCGTGTGTTGGAATAAATTTTTATGTGCATTTTTATGCATGGCAAAGCCTATGACAATAAATATTTCAGCTTTTCTAACCCTTAAAAGAAAAATTACTCAAATTACAAAATTACTCAAAAAGAAAACTTGTTCTTCAAGTAGCCTTTATAGTGCTTAAGTTCTTGGTCTGGTCAATAATGCACATTCTATTTTTACATCTTCACAGAAATGAATAATAATTCTGCTGAATAATAATTTCAGCAGAAGCAAGCTGAAAACAAATCATGATTTATTATGACCAGAAAAAACTCATAAAAGTATGGAAAAACACCTTCAATAAAAGCACTGATTATAAATATATGAAAAGAACAATTTACAGCTGCAGTAGGCTCAACAAAGTTCCCAACAGCCAGGTCACAGGACCATTTTTTCCTGTTCCAGGTACTAGTCCAATTGGAAAATACCTTATTTCAAGGCTTAGTATTTATAAGACATAGGCCATTTATTTCAGAATAGATTAGTCATGGAGGGTGGCTTGCCATCTGAGTGAGCCTGGTCTGGTCTGCTGCTACCCTTTGGTGGACACAGGAATGAGCAATGAGAGGAAAATCATCTTTAGAGCCATACAAACTCCTCATAATGAAACTGCCTTGTGGTTTGCAGTAGTTAACAAACCGGGCACAGAGTAGAATTCCATGCGAGTATGGCATAAACCTTGCAAAAGTTTGAGGTTTGAAAGTTGATTCACATTTTGGAGATTCATTTGGACTTGGAATTCAAGCCAAGCTGTGAAGATGAAAATCCATGTGAACTAAAGAGAAAATGGAACAAAACGTGGTTACATGAGCCCTAAATGAACTAAAATCTCCAGGCTCGGCACAGCTCCCACCTGCAGTTTTCAGAAGGAGAGGGACATGTAGTATGTTCAGTGATCAACTTCCTGCTGAGGCAAGATTCACAGCTCCTGCTGCTTTGGACAGATGGAGAGTCCAGCAAAGCTCCTGTTGCAGGCATCGGTGCAGCGATGTGTAAGATACGTAGGAGGGGAATGAGCGATGCTAGTAGGTTACATCTATTTTAGTCCCTGACTGCCACCATGCTCGTTTGTTACGTTCCATTAGATGATCTGAGGCCTTACAAGACAAGAAATTCAGACTATCTATCTCCAGTGTCTTAATGTTGGTTGTGTTAGAAGGCAAAGTGGCGTGTGGTTCATCACAACTTAGTCTGTTTTCTAGCCTCTTCAGGGTTCAGCACAGGAATGGCAGTTGTTCATTACCTGTCAGATCAGAGGCAAATGGCATGCCTCCGTTGCTGCAGGCAGCTGCACAGGCAGTGGCCATCAGCCCGAGAGCCGCCCCACGTGGATGCACCCTTGCAGCTTGCAGGATCAGCAGCCACAGTGTTACTTACTCAAGGCTGTCAGTGCTTCAAAATAAATGAGGAGATGAACAGATACGAAAAATTCTGTGGAACCGTGATACTGAGAGAGAAAGACTTCGTGTGTTTCTGTCATGGCGTACATAAATTGGGACTCAGAAGAGTGAGAGTGAGTTTTCAGATTGGAAAGGTTTTTATGAGTTAAAATTTTAATTAAAGTTAAAACTTTAAAAATTCACAAGTATCGTAAAGAATTATTACTTTGCTGAGAAAGGCTGATGGAATTACTCTTAGCTCAAACCCTTTTCTTTTGTATCAGTGATTTTTTTTCTAATATTAATTCTAAGTGTAATTTGGCCAGCTCTTTGTTTGGTGTAGTTACTTAGAAATTTTGTTTACAGAAAAGAATGACACAAAACTTCTACTCTTTAAAACTGGTGGACAGATTAATATCCACTACTGATCCAGCAAAATCTGTTTGATAGAGCTCAAAAATTTTTCTTTGTTGGCAAGTCTGTACAGTTGATGGGACTGTTGCATGCCTTCACTGAAGATCAGTTCCAGTGTGTAGTTTGTAATATTGTATCTATTGTTATTCTAATAATATCAATTCCCATTTATGCTCCTGTTGCTGAAACCTAATTTCGTAATTACTCTGTTCCTATTTTCATGCAATTCACTTTTACCCATCCATGTTTTGAAATTTCATCCTAGGTGTAGCATAAGAAGTAACTATGTTGTAATTCATTACATCAATGTTAGAGAAAAGCAAATATTGCTGGGAAAAATATTCCCCAGTTTTCTTTTAACTTTGAAAGCAAATTTGAATCCTTACATCCACTGTGTGCAAATACGTTTCTTTCTCTTTCTTCAATGTTTCTAAAAAGTGTGCTTTCTCTTCTGGATAGCAGTAAAACATCCATACAGGAAGCTGAATATGGATTTTACAGTGCTTACTGAAACCTATTCCTCTTCTTTTTCTTACCTTGTGGTCCTTCCACAATTTTTGTGACAATACCTTTAACTTTTCCATCACATGCAAATTTGAGTGAGTATTGGGTTTTGTTCATTTTTAGACATAGGAAGTTTTTTCCTTGATAAAAAGTGTCAGGTGGAAAAACCTGAAGAATTAAATTCCTTTCCAAAAGGGCATGATGGAATCTGTTCAGCCTCTTCTCATCTCTGCTGAAGGTGGTGGTGGGTCTCCCACTAAGTTCTCTGCGGGCAAGATGGGGCACAAGTTACATGATGTCCTTTAAAAGCTGTGCTTTAGTCTTAGACATACAAATATAACTGCTGGAAGTAAAATATGATTTATTAATGAAGTGTAGTGTGTTTGTCCCCTTCACCTGAGAAGTTAAAATTCTCTAGCATTAATTGCACATTGATTTAAAGATTGAAACACTATTTTTTTTTATGCTGTTCATTATTATTATTTAGTGATGGAGAATCCTAATTTCCGACACCTTAATATACTTTAGAAGTGGGGTTTGATTCAATATGGAAAGCCTAACTGGCAGTCATCATCTATCCTAGTGACATCTGTGTCACCTTTGCTATGTCTGCAAAGTTACAAGGAGAAGTAGACCCCAAGGAATTCACCAAGATAGGTTACTGGGTAGGGAGTTGCCTAAGTTAGCCAGCCTGAAAAGTTGAGGAAAAGTGTAATTTTTGTGAAAAACTGCATCTGCCCACAGTGCCCATGTGTAAGGGATGTAATGCAGAAGAGTGCTTCCTCGTGGGAAAGCAGAGATGTCACCGTGCTGTTCTGTGTCCCAAGAAGGGGCCTGAGGAAAAGCAAATTCTAGTCTCTGATGTAATTGACGTCTTTTATGCATGGTGGAGCACCTTCAGAAGACAGTGTGAGAGTCGCAACCCGTAATTCCCAGTACGTCAGGGGCTGGGGTATGAATAATGTGATTTCAGATTTGATCAGATAAGGAAGAAATTTGGTTCTCTTATAAGTAGGTACTAGTCTTGTTCACTTAAACTTTACAACTCCTGAAAGACATACAAACCTTCAACTCAAGCTGCTCTATTTTCCAAACTGTAGTTCATTCTTATTTGTGTTGTTAGATGCAAATGCATGCCTGCTGAAGATATACTGTAGTTAAGTGCACACATTCCTCCTTGTTGTGAGTTTTGCATTTAGTGCTGAGATTAGATCCTCTTGCACAAGACAAGAAGTTGAGAAACAAATTCCCCTGCTCTGTAAATCCTACTGCAGTTAAGTCAGCAGATCAGCATCCAACATTGCAATATTGTGGTCCATGTTAAGCCAAAAGGATTTCAAGTCACAAGAAATTTTACACAGGGACACTTAGACAAGAAAGGCATTAAGATGTTTCCAGCGTCATGTGAGATTTTTGCACTGGCACTGAGGACACAGGACGAAGAGGTTATTGGGAATTTAAACTGAGATGTGTAAATTTTTATAACATGGTGTTAAAGTTTTTTGATAAGTCATTATGGATAAATAGCATAGTTTAATGCAATTGCTACTATTGAATCTAAAGAATCAAACAACTTGGCTGTGGTAATTGCATTGTAATTTTGTCATGTGCCACTTTATTTGGAATTTCTTCATACAGACATTGTCAGCACAGTGGAGTCTCCTGGCTCTTACTCAGCATCAAGATGAATTTGTAAACAGAGTTGTGCTCATTTATGTATTACTGACAGGTAACTTCCCATTTGCCTTTTGCTATAACATTTTGTGAATAGTTCTCTTTACATAGTCATGAATGAAAGTTACTGTCAATCTATATCTTTTAAAATGTCTAGGCATTTTGTAAATAAGGTGGGAGGATTTTATCCACAATAAATGCAAGTATTTATTTATGCTTTATTTATGAAAGGAAAATGCTAAAAGATTTGGATTTTGGTGACTGGATGATGTTCTCTAATATCTTGCATCTCTTCTCTAAATATCTGGAATGAAAAAGTCACAGCTATCTAGTGGCTTCATTGACCATGTTTATTTTGGAGATATTTCAGGAAGGGGGGTATTGTTTCTTAGTTTGTCAGCTTAGAAATACAACTCTCTTCTTGGCAATCCCCTAACAAACATTTTTTTTCCTGTAAAATATTAAATTATTGCATAATTAGGTTTCCTACAGAATACCAAGTAAAGAGCCTATGAAAGGAGATGCCTTCTGAAATAGTAGCTTTTTAAAGTCTAGTTTCTATTCTTAATTGAACTGCTATACTTATTCATTATGTATTCAGTGTGTTTTCTTGGGGAGTTGTTTTTAAACAGACTATTTACATGAATAACCTAATGGATTCTTAGCTAAATTTCACTACCATTTTATTGGTAATTTCTTAAGAACATTAAAAAGCATCATACTGGGTCAGATAGTTCAACAATCTCTTTGGCTTACCATCATGTCTCTCACTGTGGCAGAGACCTGAACTGCACATGGTATGTGGTCACACCAGAGTTTCATATACCTGTAAAATGAAGACTCTATGTCTTCATCTCAATGCCTAACTTTTTATTGGCTTTTTTGGGCTGCCACTGCATTTTGAGCCAATGACTTTAGAGAACTGGTGATGATAACTCTGAGATCTCTATTTGCAGTTGTAACGGCCATTTCAAAGTTCAATATTGTGTAGGCACATTTTAGGGGTTTTTTTCATAGATGCAGTATCTTCCATGTATGTACACTGAGCTTCATCTGTCACCCTTTTGACCACTCATTCAATTTTCTATGTCCTTCTGGAGCTGTTCATCATCAGACTAGAGCTTAGTAGCTTCAAAGAGGACAATTTTCCTATTCATACTTTCCTCCAGGTCACTGATGAGTAAAACTGACTCCAGCAATGATCCTTGGGGGATCCCACCGCTGACATTTCATCCTGAAAAGCCATTTCCTTTTCTTTAATTAGATTTCTGTCTATAGCAGGGCCTTTTCCCCACTCCCTGGCAAGAGCCTTTCATGTGGAACTTTATCAAATGCTTTCTGAAAATCCAAGTATGCTGTTTTCATTGTATTTCCTTTATCCCTACGCATATTGTCACCATTAAAGAACTCCATCAGGTGAGGCAGGACTGCCATTTACAGAAGTCATGTTGGCTCTTTTCCAACAGTTTGTCTTTATCCAGGTACTTAGTGACCTTAATTATAGACTCAGCAGCTTACAAGATGTCAAAGTAGACTTATCTGCCTGTAGTTCCCACAGTGTCCCCTAAAGCTGTTTTTTGTAGATGGGAGTGGAGCACTGATCTATCCGTGTGGCTCTGTAGTCCCTAAACCTAGCTATTTTGTCTAGGCATAATTCCTAAAGCACTGCGTCATGAAATCACATTACCACTGGAGAAAGCAAGTCATTATTAGGTGCCGAAAGAACTCGAAAATCCTTTTGCTTCCTTTTCTAAATCCTCAGACTACCTTAGAGTTGCCTAACTTTATTTTCAGTCTGTGTCCTCAGCACGGAGCTTGTAGAGCAAGTAAAGGGCAAAAGTGAATTTTACAACCTTACCATAAAAGTATGAAGAGAGGATTTAGTAATGGAGGCGCATGATAGTCACTTAGCAGTAATGGCACTGTTGAGAAGTAGAACATAACATCCAATTTCTTTATATTTGATTAGTTCTGATAGCCATTGCTTACACACATGAACCGTGTTGACCAGTATGGGAACAGAATAATGTGCTGCTGTTGGCTGAGATGCTACCTCAGCATAAAAAGCATTTAATCTCTTTGGACATATCAGCAAATAGGTAGCAATTCTTCCCATTACTGTCTGAAAAGCTGTCTTCTGTTGCATGGAACATAACTAATCACTTCATTTTCATGTCACCTCCTAAAGACTTGTAACTTAACACAACACCATTTGAAAAGTTTGCTTGTCTGGAAGTGTCTGTGTGCTCATTAGCTGCTACTGATGCAAATTGGTAAAGATGTTGCTTTGACATACAGTATTTTATGTGAAGGCATGAAACAAGATTAATCATATTCTTCACCTCAGTGCTGCAGTACCACACTGGCTACTAACATACTTGGAATCACACTTCAGAAATCATAGTAATAATAATTAAAATGTTAATAGGTCAAGAAAATCCAATTTGTTTTGTTTTAAATTTGTGAAGCAAACTTATGGAGATAAATGCTTTCTGTTAATAAGATTTCGGAGATGAATGGCTCTATAAATTTACCAGGGCCGGGCAAAAATGTGCTATTCCATTGTGTAGTTAGGAGTCACCTGGAAGTTATAAATCCTGTGACTCTAAGTTTTTTATCTAGTATAGACAAAAAATATCTGAAATACTCACTGACATTTTGTGTTCTCCACATCTACTGAAATGCAAAATAAAATGGGGGTTTGTAAATTCTATTTTGTGGTTTCATTTTGCATTGTGATGGACTAGAAAGAGGAACACATGATCTGTTACCTTGACTCAGTGGAAGTGCTGATTAAATTCCTTCAATGGGAACGAAAACATTGATTTGGTCTTGCCCATAGGATTAGTCTTTAGAACAACAATTAACATGAGTTGCTACAACCAAGTTACTCAATATCACTCAGATCAAAACATCGGATTGTGGAAAAAACACTTGAGCTACATGGAGTAAGCAAACAATTTGATTAGCTGCAGAATGATTGATAGCCAATAGCGAAAATGTGCAAAGCTGAGCTTGTGGTCTGCTGCTGTATCCCCCCTACGATATGCTCACCAGCAATCTTCAAACTCCAGTCCATATAATAAGAGGGTGAATAGCTCGAGTCCAAAGCACCGCTTCACTTGAGCTAGAGATTTTTAGGTATGAGTAAAGGTCTCATTATCAAAATCAGATTTATAGCTAAGTGGGTGCAGTAGTATACCATCCCTTTTGGGCAACGGTGATTTTAATATTCATATTAGAGATCTGCAGAGTTTTAAAATTTTAAAAGTCACTGTTCCATGCACAGCTTATGCACAATTTAGGATTCATTCCAAGTGAAAATCTGCCTCTTTATAGGAGGGACTGTAGAGGGCTTAGGCTTTGCTTGTATTTAAATGTGATGTTTTAAGAGATGACATAAGAAGCAATAGCTGCTAGTGGGAGAAAAAAAAACCTGTCATGAACTCAAGAGCAGATGAGATGGCAGTAAGAATGTGTTTGACAAAAAAACAGGAGGCCAACACATTCAAAAAATGGGTGTGTAGGAATATACCTACTGTGTCTGTGTAATCTGCAGCTGTATGCTGTACACTGTAATCAGTGCTCTTGGACTACTGAAGCCAAGCTGTGAGACAATTAATTGGATAATGAGCTGGGATGTGTGACTGTCCTTCACAATACCTCCACATAATATGTTTGCTCTGTGCAAGTATGACTGAGGCAAACTGCATGTAAAAAGCCAAACAGAGTGCTTCCAGTAACTTAAGAACTTGGCTCTTCTTCAGTCTGTCATAGTGTACATTTACACATATGGTCTGCATACATAAACAAAGACAGCATCTTGTGGAAAATGAAGTGTCTCCTTGGGCTTCTACCTTCTCCTGGAAATTAAGATGTAATACTTTCTTACACTTAGAAATTCTTCTACTTTTTTAAATATACTGATTATCCATGCAGCTAACAGCAAAAATTTAATATGGTATAGGAAAACAGACAGAATTTTTGTATGTCAGGTATCATTCTAACAGACTGTGACTGACTGGGACTGAAATATATTCATACTTAATTTTATCAAAAAAATGTAGACTGCAAACACATTTGTATAAAGTGTTCTGCTTAAGAATGGCTCCCAAGAAGGAAAAAGTGCTAAATCAATGAACAATTTGTTGGTGTTGTTATTATTGTTATTTCATGTAGTACTGTGTAATACTGGATAAAGTGAAGTACTTCAGGGGCAAATCCTCACCCATTGTAAATCAATAACACTCCAAAGTCAACAGAACAATGTTAGATTATTCCTACTCAGGAAGGGCTCTTCTTTGTTGGTTTGACACCAGGATTTACCAGTCTGTGAACATTGATCTGAAAAGAACCTGGAGTTACAACTATCTGGAATCAGAGGGTCACAGAAAGGTTGAGGTCGACAGGCTCCTCTGGAGCTCATCTAGTCAAGCAGGGACACCTAGAGCCAGTTGCCCAGGACTATGTCCACTGAGGTTTTTAGTATCTCCATAGATGGGGCTCCACAGCCTCACTGGACAACCTGTTCCAGTGTTTGACCATTCTCACAGTAAAAAAAAACCAACAGGAACCCCAAACTTTTTTGTGTGTTCAGATGGAATTTGTGTGTTTTAATTTGTTCCCATTGCCTCTTGTCCTGTCACTGGGCACCTCTGAAGAGGGTCTGGCTCCTTTGTCTTCATTCCCTCTCATCAGACATTTATACACATTGGTAAGATCCTCCTGAGCCTTCGCTTCTGCACGCTGAGCAGTCCCAGCTCTCTCAGCATCTCCTTGTAGGTCAGACGCTCCAATCCCTTAGTCATCAGGGCCCCGTGCTGGACTCACTCCAGTAAGTCCATGTCTTTTTAATAGTGGGGAGCCCAGCACTGGACGCAGCACTCTAGGTGTGGCCTTACCAGTGCGAAGTAGAGGGGAAGGATGACCTCCCTCAGCCTGCTGGCAATGCTCTGCCTAATGCAGCCCAGCAGGCTGTTGGCCGCCTTTGCCATGAGGGTGCATTGCTGTCTCATGGTCAACTTGTGGTCCACCAGGACCCCCAGGTCCTTCTCTGCCAAGCTGCTTTCCAGCCGGTCAGCTTGCCAGCGTGTGCTGGTGCACGGGGCTGTTCGTCCCCAGGGGCAGGGGCAGGGGCAGGACTTTGCATTTCCCCTTGTTGAACTTCATGAGGCTCCTGTTCAGCCCATTTCTCCAACTTGTTGAGGTCCCTCTGGACGGCAGCACAGCCATCTGTTGTATCAGCCACTCCTCCCAGTTTTGTGCCATCGGCAAACTTGGTGAGGGTGCACTCCGTCCCAGTGTCTGGGTCATTAATGAAGACGTTGAACAGTGTTGACCCTTGTATTGACCCCTGAGATACACCACCAGTGACATTAGATGTAATACAGACAGAATGAGGAGTCGCTTGGTATTTTTATGGCAAATAACTTTCTGAGGTTTGATGCGGGTATTTCAACTTGAATGACTTGGTAATTCCAATTCCAAGTCACATCAACCTTCTCGTGATCATCTTTTTCAACAGAAAAGTCAAAGTCTGGAATTTTGTTTATTTGCTGTTATGCTCATCTCTTCCTTGGCACCTGTTTTTAAAAGACTTTTTTTCCCAAGTATGTTAACTGTCTAGTAAATCTAGCTTTGCAGAAAAATGTATCATCATATATTTTTAAAGTAATGTCTTTTCAGTGTTTTTAAAACTGATTTGATGCATTTCACTTAATTTTAGCCTCTTAAACGTAGGCACTAAGTTGAAGATCGTGCTCTAGGCTTGTTCCTTGGTCAGTAGAAACAGAGAAGACAATTACATATGTCTTCAACACTTGATAGTTGTTGATAGATAATGGAATAATGGAAATCGTGGTTTAGAGTTGCCTGTTTCTTCCCACAGATGACAGAAAGAGCCTAAGCAGCTACTTCAGGGTAGATACGTAACTTTTAGATGGCTGAAGCTGGGTCACATGAATTGTATCGCTTATGTTTGCTTTGTTTGGTTAGCTGTTTTTAAATATAAACACTTTGGAATAATGTCCTCTTTATGGTGAAAAGAGATGTTGGTAAGAAAGAATAAGGGGATAAGGAAAAAAGTGTGAATACAGATTTGATTTATGTTTAAAACACACTATGGAGTCACAAATATTACATTTCATTTTAATACACTGCTGTAGTAATGAAAGACTTCTTCTACTGCACATATACGAAGATAACTTTTTGAATCTTCATTTTGAATTTTTTCCACCCTAATAAAAGTCCATGACTTTTAAATTAATTCTCTATTTTTAACAGGGCTTCATGCCGTGATCCTTAAAGCTGCTTTACATGAATATAAGGTTATACCTACATCAGATGACTTCCAGAAACAAGATCTAAATGCCAATATCTGAATTTCCAGTTATTAAGAAGTTAGACGTGGTATAGAAGAAGGTGGAAACAGCTTAGAGGCCATAAAAACTGTTGTTTCTGGGTAGTCAGATTTAAATAACAGTCGTTTGCATGCAGTTTGTGTTCGGTACTGTGGATATAGCTCATACTTAGCGTTATCACTTCAGCAGTATATTGTAGGACATTGCCGTCTTTTTACTTCTTTCTGAAGAACATGGATTCCATTGTAATGTAGAATTCATATTAGTGCCGCTAGTAGTTTTTAAACAATTTCAATGAATACGTCTTGTAATGAGTAATATTGTCATTTCTAGGAACAGTTGCTGCTCTGATGGGGGAAAAAAAAAAACAACAACCACAAAGACAGAAAGAATGTCTCTAGGCAGCAAAATGAGATTTGCCACTTGAAAAGCACATACTCTTCTCCTGGCAAATGAACATTGTCATTGTCAGGCTGGCTTGCAGGAATGCTAATTACATTGATGTTGTAATCCCACTGATTTCCATTGTAGACCTGCTAGAAAAATGCAGATTGTCTTTCAGTGTAACTATATTTTGTCTTTCCAGTTTTACTTCCAAGAGACGGTTTGGGTTTGGGTTTTTTTTCAAAGTTGCTTTTTGGAACAGGCAGATTTGAGAAGAAGCAATCATTAAGCACATAAATACATATGTCATGAGCTGCTTTCAAATTAACAGTAGTTGGTTTGCACTTTAAAAAAAAAAGTAGTATCAGCATCTGGTTCCTGTAACTAATTCAGAGAATCAGGCAGAGCTTCAAAACAGTCAGCTGGTCAGAATCCAGGTATTTCACCTCTCCTGATAGGATTTAACAAAAGTTGTAAAGGAAATCAGTGAGATTTCCTGTTCAATTAGCACATCTGAAATTAGCATTCCCACCAGCTAGCATGACTGTGAGTGTGCGTTTGCGTCAGCAGGTCGCTGCAGTTGAGAGGCAGAATATGAGCTTTCCAAGTGGTGAACCCCATTTTGCAGCACTGGTATGAATATTCTTTAGCTTGCACTGTTTTTTTCCCTGGGAGTGCTGACAGTTTCTGGAAATTGTAATATTACTAGTTTAAGATATATGCATCCACTCTATTTAAAAATTACTAGTTTTTCTAGTATAAATGTTGCCCCGTGACAGAAAAAAACATGTCCTTTGGAATGAACCTACTGGAAAGACAGGATACACTACAATACAACGCATTTGCCACATAGGTAAGATTTTTGTCTGTGTTTCATGCTCCATAGACAAAAAAAACCAAAACAAATGAACGTAAATAAAAAACCAAGGAACTCTGAAGGAAGTTGTCTGTAGCTCTCTTGAAATCAGGCTGAACTTCCGCAGAATACTGTGCCTCTTTAGCAAAATCCTAACATAGCTTGAAAGCTGCTGAGTTTTCTTCTGTTCTTCGAAGAAATATTTCTGTCATTACCCAGGAGGGGAGAAGTGCACAGATTGCGGAGGGTTCAGCAGCAGCAAATAAAAAAAAGATTATTTTTAAATCCAGTTGGGTTCCTAATTTCATTTTTACATGCCTAATTTATGCTTAAATTGTTCATTGGCTGTACTCTGTCCCACAACCATTTACAATGGCTAGAAGTAAAGGAGGTAATTAATAGATCCATAACTACACAAATCTCCACCCACAGCTGCCCAAGTCGAGATCCACCAAAAAAATCTTTGGATTGGTAAATAGAACTTGGAATCACATATCTTTTCATGTCATTGTAACCTAAGATAATAATAATGATGTTACTGTTATGCAGCAGTGAGGGGCTATGGTTTCTGTGTCTGCCATGACTTAAGTATGTGAGTATGACCACATGACAATTATTTTGTATTACGACTTGAAAGCTCCTATGAATTTAACTTCTATGATAAGAATGTAGTTTAATTCTTGTGAAAAGTTTTTTTTAGTGTTACTCCATAATTTCTGTTTTATTCAGATTAATCTTAGTAGCGTTTAAGTGGCTATTAGTAACATAAAACTGGTTAATGTCGCTACTCAAACATGGTAGAAATGTTATTTTTCACAGTGCCAACTTGAAATATAAAAATAATTTTTCACATAAAGATTAATATATTTCTATATGAGTGCTCAGCAGGGGAGTTTGAGAAACTAAACTCCTCTAACTCCTTACTGCAATATATATATATTTTTTTTTAAGTCATAATCATTGCTTGAAAACGGAATAAAATAAAGGTGAAGTGTATCAGTGAATTGTTGAATGCTGTAACTTGAATAATGGTGTAAACTCAGGGGAAGCATTTTGTATCTGGTGGGAAGACAATGGTGCATGTCCTTTCTGAAATCACCATGGAGCGACAGTTTTCTGCTGTGGCTGTAAATTGCCTGTATGGTGCATCACGGCCAAGGTTCAGCTGATCATTTTTCTGGCTTCTGGGTTGTGCCTCCTGTTAGTCCAATAACCCATACGGCAAGGACAGCTGTGCTCCTTCACACTTTGTGTTATGCCGTGTGCTTAGTGTAAATTGTGATTATTTGGCATCCCCAGGTAGAAAAGAGAATAGGAGAGGAGACAGGTACACTAAAGGCTATTTTAAGAAGAGATGAAGAGGACATTGTTGTCCACGTTCATAGAATCAGGACAAGAAATAATAAACGGAATAAGAAAGATTCAAGCTGGACTTCAATCAAACACCAAATGGGATTGTTGAATGTTCACTACTGGAGCTTTTGAAAAAAGCCTTTCAGCAAACACTTGTCAGGAATGGTGTGGCTGTAATGTAGTTGACATGTCTTGGGATAGAGACTTTTCCAGATCATTTGAAGCCATGGTTTTCTCTGATAGGGATCCACAAACAGTGCGTCTTCATTCTGGAAGTCCTCTTCCCAGGCCAGTTCCATTAAAAGCATTTTGAACATGCCTAGGGATGCTGTCAATAACATTAATGTGATGGTGTTCAGCACAAACATAGCAGCAACAATCACTTCATGGAGCAATATTAAAAAAGTGACTTTTCTGATTACAGCTTTGCAGGTCTGAGATTTTAGATGTACCCCTCTTTTTGAGCATAAGAATGACCATGCTTGGTCTGATGAGAGTCCAGTAGTCCTGCCTTGGACAGTGATCTGAAGCGAATGCTTAATGAATGAATGTAAGAAAAGGGACGAGCACTAAGTGATAGTTCTCCCATTGTATTTTCCCAGCTTCCAGCAGTCTTCAGTTTAGGGAGTTCCTAAATCAGGAGTTGTACCTTCCTTTAATTTTATTCCTGTTAGATAGGCCCCCTCTTCAACTGTGCTGTATGTTGCAGTTCCCTAGACGTTTATCCCTGTGCTTTTTTGCGGGGAAATTACAACCCTATACACTCTACTGAAAGAGCAGAATGGAGAAATTGCCAAATTAGAACTAAGCAAATTAGTCCTGAATAACAACCCTCCATTTCAGACACAGCACTGTATAAAAAAGACATAATCTGCTTTCAGTGTCTGAGCTGTTGTCTCCATATGCTCCTGCGCTATGCTAGAAGTACAAGTTTTTGCAGACTTGCTCAGTGTAGAAAATCCCTCTGGATGACCATCAGAAGAATGTGAATCTCACCCTGGGGACTGCAGGCCAGTATGGGAGAATGCTTATAGTCAGAGAGCCGAAGTCTCTGTGTGAAGGAACAAGAAGAAGAAGAAATAGGAGGCTGAAGCCTAGACTGCATGGTGGGGAGCTTATGCATGTATCAGCATTAACTAGTGCAATATCAGATGTCATATGTAATCCCATTGTGCAATGGTGAAGTTGGCAATTGGGGACGAGAGGATCCACTGACACCTCTAGCAGAAAGGGAAGCTGTGTCTCCCAGCCACCTCTCTGCAAAAGCACTTTTACATAATATTTATAAAGAAGAGAGGATTTTAGCATTATCATGTCATGGTTGTGAAAAAACAAGCCCTACAAGAACATCGCTTCATACATTGCATATGGATGGGCACTTTAATAGCAGACTGCTAAATGATTGTCCATATCCATCTAACCAGCTCCTATAAAAACAAATCCACTGTTATCTGAAGAGAGCTATCCTTGACAGAACAAACTGGGCAAGGATGTGTGGGTGGCAGGAGGAACAAGAGGAAGAAATAGGAGGCTGAAGCCTAGATTGCATGGTGGGGAGCAGCATTAATTACTGCAATATCGGAGGTCATCTGTAATCCCATTGTCAGGGTTTGTGTTCAGCACAATTACCGTGCTATGCTAAGCACAACCAGAGTAATCTCATTCCAGAAAATGAGGTCCTTGGAGAAAGACAGGATTGCAGATGTCTAAAGCAGATTTGTTTTCTGCATGCCTTCAATTTTGCATCTGTTTGTTTTTATGACGTTAGCTAGAGACAAACCAACAGAGGAAATGAAAGCTATATATTCACGCTGCAAAATCAGTCATGTTTCATTGTCAATAACAAGAAATCTTTTTCTTCTGTTTGCAGAGGCATAATCCTCACATTTTCAAGCAATTTTTAAACCATTTGGAGGTTTTGCTTGATTTGTGGACTGACATAAGTGTAGAAGTCCAATTTAAATGTACTCAAGTAACATGTTTACCCAGTGCTTTCTGCTAATTATCTCCTACTGTAGCAATTCTTTCTCTTAAAATGGTTTGTCTTACCCCTATTAAGAGGGGGAATGAGTGACATAATTCCCTATTCTAATTTACCTCTGAAGAGATATCAATGTAAAACACAGTAAGCTAACTGTCATCTTCTTCTATTTCCTTTTATACAAATATTTTTGTTCAGCTGAAGGGATTTCTTGTTGTAAGAGATGAGGGTGGAAACACAGAACTCATCTTTTGTCTGGGGAGATGTTTGATCCCCATACCATTGGTCTACAAGTGAAATCTGGACTAATGATCATTTGCTTTGTAGTGCAAAATGGTACATAACATTTCAGATCTAGTTAAGTTTGAGATTGTAAAAGAAGCCTTCAAGGCAGTTTTATAACCATGCCATCTTCACATGAGTTGGTGGGGATTCTTACGAGAACTGAAAAGATATAAATGAATCCTTCACTTTTCCTGTGTTGTTGACTTTTCCCATCCTTCACTGGATCCATTCACAACCATGTAGCTTATTGATACACCTTTGCATTCTGTCATCTTCATGGACAATGGGGCGTTATGGGCATAGGCTTGTGTTTGATGAGAACAAGAGAAGCTTTGATAGGGTTTTATTTAGTGCGTACCAATTGTCACTGTAGGGTTAAAATAATATTGCTTGAGTTATTATTTTGCTATTTAATGACACTAAAATAACAGCTCCAGATGAAGATCTTCCTTGTGAATCTGTATCATGAACCTGTCAAGCAGCTTTTTAATTGCTTTTTTATTTTTTTTACTTCCTTGCATCAGGCTGATTGTCATACCCCAGTGTGTCAGCATTAACTAATGAAAATGGCTTTCTATTTAATGACTGATGTTGACCAGACTGAATTGTACAGAGTCACTGTAGTGATATTACTTCCTCGGAGACTGCAGTTTCCCAAGCTGTCATGATTTTTGTTAAATGAACTGTGGATTTAATAGAAGCAGATGTATAACAACAAAATATAATACAGCTTGTACTTGTTCTGCAAAATATGTATCTCAGTTTTATTTAAAAGACAAACAATCTCCAAAAGCTGCATTTGCTTGTTTCCTTCATTGTTAGTAGTCAATGGCATATCACAGCCCTTAAGCACTAAAAGAAATAATTCGTATCTTAACTTGAAGAAAAGTATTGTTTGTGTCTCAAATTGAATATCTTACGCAGAAGCTAGCCTGTAACCAGTCCTTTACTGGTACAACATGTTTGATGGAACCAGAGGTAGATTATTCAGCTGAGAGTTTTCAGGCAAAGTAAATTTCTTGGGAATTTAGAGAGTAATAGCCCCATTAGAGCTTTTGTAAGGAGAAAGCATGACTCACAAATCTATTGGAGTATTTGGAAGAAATTAATGAGCATATGGCTATGAGAAGTCCATTTGCTGTGTGGTATTTGACTATCCAAAAATATGTTCAACTATTTCCTTTCAACTGATAAAAGAAAGTAAACTGAAACGTTTTCTTGTAAAGTCTCATTAAAAATAAAGACCGAAAGGGTGGGTAAATGGGCAGTTTTAACAGTGGAAGGAGCTTACTCACAGAGTCCTAGCAAAAGCTCTGGTGGAGTCCTGGCTATTCAATAAATAAGTAAGATAGCAAAATGTTATCGTAATTTAAGAAATGTACTTAGCATTATTAAAATGGCCTGAAGACTTTTAAAAATATCTTGAAAGACAGATTGACCTGGCTATGAAACTGAAAGTTAAATTCAATGTGACCAAGTTCAAGGTAAGACTACTCAAAAAAAACCCCTCATGATGCATGTGGAGGTATCTTATGTCTCAGGAAGAGATAGCCTTGAGAGGGCTTCCTCAAGGCCCATCTGCCAGACCTGTCCCTAGGAAATTGCTCAGTTCATCGGCACTGCTATGGTCAGAGTAGGATTGCATTGCAAGATCTGTGGTTTGGACCTACAAGCAGGCCTTGAGCAGGATTAAGCTTTAGCCTAATCCAGGCTTCCCACCTCATGAAAATGATCTGATGTCCTTCAGGGCGGTGAAAAAAGATGGTCCTCTAAAGACAGATCTTAGTGGTGCATACATATATATTACTTTGTAAGGCTGATATTGTTTAGAAATTATTATCCAGTCTCATATTTCCTACACATCTCATGTTGTTATGCTTGAACGGAACACCGTTCTGTAGAAATTATCTCTAATGGGGTAAAACCAATTTTTAGGAGTGGTAAGTTTTGTGTTTAACTTACGTTGAAAAACTGACAAACATGACAAACCAAGACTGGAACTACAATTAAAATAAGAAGCTTGTACAATGAAGTACCTATTCCCTGAAGGTAGAGATTTGCTTTGGATTTCAGGAATAATCCTCCTAAAGCTAAGGAAGGTAAACACTTCTGACCATATATGGTCATAACTGACAAAGTGGAGTTAAGTGCTCTACTTGGTAATTTAACTGCCTTCAATTTAGAAAGGAAAACTCACCTTTCTCTTGTAAGGAATTCACACATATTTCAAATACCTTTTAATGCACCTCAAGCATGAGAACTAACATACCTTCAAATCAAAACTTTCCACAAAGTCCTGCACCTTAAACAAAGGACGATAAGCAAAAACAATGGACATCCACATCTCTTCCAAGTCTGCCAAAGCTAGGTTGTCTATAGGAGATCAAGGGTCTCATCATCAGATATGTGTTCTTCTTTTGAAACTTACCTGCTAAAGCCAAATATCCTTATTCTGGACCCCACTCAAAACTGGCCCTGACACATGCTGAGGCTCTGTCCTTGTGCACACATTTTTTCCCGTTAGGTCACTGAATAACGCTAGCAGGGCTGGCAGGTGTCCTCACCCTGTGCTCCTCACCATGAGAGGAAAATATTTATAAAGAATATAGCTGTATGCTCCACATCCATATTAAAACACCTGCCATACCTCCATGCCTCCTTTTTAAGCTCGTCTTGGAAACGCCTCTTCTGTTTCCTCACATCTCTATTTTTAAATACTTATCAGTCTATACCAGCTGTTAGGGGTGGTTAATTTCATGGTAAGCTGGAATCAGTCCTATGTGTACGTGTGTATGTTTGTGAGTTACACATACATATAGACACACATCTGCACACTGTCTTTTCCATCATGAAACAACAAAGACATTTTAATAAGTAAATATAAGAAACTTTTGAAAATATGAAATTTTCTTTGGAAAGTAGAATAGTTTACCTCTGGCTTGCAAGCAGATATGGCAGTTTATACACTAAAGGAATTTATGCTGATTAGATGAAAAGATTTCAGAAACAGAGCTAAGATTTGAATAGGTCTTTCAATTTTTAAGTAACGCTTGATAACACAATGAAAAATGACACTTTTCCAACATACGTGTTTTTTTTTAATACGACCTGTATAGTCCCTGCCTATGCTGGTGACAAAGAATTTGTTTTCTTCTGGCACTACTACACACCTGGCACAGCAGCAGGAGAGAGCTGCATTTTGTTTTGTTTTGTGCAGCATGAACAGAGTTATTAGTCAAGTGCTGAATGCGCCGCCTTTATTATTGGGTGATACATGACACAAAAAAGTAGTACGAGGACTTTAGATTCTAGCTGAGCTTTGTGGACTGTTAAAAATGTGGATGAAATCATCATATTGTGCAAATCAGTCATTAATTTCAAGATTTCATTTAAGCATATTCTGGAAGTAAACCAGGTTTTGTATTTAAGAAGTAACAGATTTGGAACCCCACCTTTGTGGGGGTTTTAGTTTATCTTTTCAGAGTGCAAGCATGTGCTTGTCCGTGGCCCTTGCTCCATAATAAACTTAAAACTGCAATTTAATTTATATTTGTCTCCATTATCAGTGACACACAATACCCAGGGACTGTATTGCCAGCGACTCCCAGCACTGTCTCCCTGCCTCAGCTTCTGCCGAGAGGAGCAAAATTGCACTGGTCACTTTTTCTTCTCTGTAACTTTAAATTAATGAGGAATTAAATTATTTGTGACTTTCTGCCCACATGGTGTAAGGATTTTGTAGCAGTACCATTTCAGAGTTCATTCTTGGGTGCTGCTTAAGGTGAAACACTGCCAGGCCTCTGGGAAAACCTAAAGTGTAGAGTAAACATCTGCTCTATCCTGTTGGGTTCAAAATTGCTGAAGTGCAGTTGACCCACAAAGCAGAAGATCTTTTGGGCAACTGAGCAAGATCGGCTGCTACAGTAGTTCCTCCAGTTAGCTTCTTTTTATACTCTGCATCAAAATTGAGTTGAGAAAAAAAAATCTTATTTACTTGAAAGTGTTTGGGGGTATTTAATAGTAGGTAGACTGCCAATCATTTGTATATAATGAATTTCCAAATTTTTCTCTGTTTGGATTGCTCACAATAACTGAATGCTCTTGTTCCTGTACCAAAATGGAGTGGCTTCAGAAAACAATGTATGCAGAAATATCTTAACTTTAAAAAAGATTACATCTGCAAGTATTTCAGGTGAATAAATTAATGATGAATACTACACATAAAATTATGAACATTTGAACATTACAGTTAAATGCATACTTTGTGGTTTGCTGATTAGATGTATAAGACCTTTAACTATTTTTAATGCAACTGAACAATACCATGTATCTAGTTTCATATTTCTAAAGATAACTGCATTAACAATATGTAGCATATTGGCTAAATGCTAACCTCTGTGGCAAGAGTAGCAATATGGAACTTTGCAGTAATTACAGAATTTTAAATTTGCTTTTAGCAACTATTTCAGTATTTGAATCTAAGGATCATTTTCATAGACCCACAGAATCATAGAATAGTTTGGGTTGGAAGGGACCTCTAAAGGTCATCCAGTCCAACCCCCCTGCCGTGGGCAGGGACATCTTCACATAAACCAGGTTGCTCAGAGCCCCGTCCAACCTGACCTGGAATGTTTCCAGGGATGGGGCATCCACCACCTCTCTGGGCAACCTGTGCCAGGGTTTCACCACCCTCAGTGTAAAAAATTTCTTCCTTATAGCTAGTCTATATCTACCCCCTTTAGTTTAAAGCCATTCCCCCTTCTCCTGTCACAACAGGCCCTGCTAAAAAGTCTGTCCCCATCTTTTTTATCAGCCCCCTTTAAGTACTGATAGGCTGCAGTAAGGTCTCCCCGAAGCCTTCTCTTCTGCAGGCTGAACAACCCCAACTCTCTCAGCCTTTCCTCATAGGAGAGGTGTTCCATCCCCCCAGTCATTTTTGTGGCCCTCCTCTGGACCCACACCAACAGGTCCATGTCTTTCCTGTGCTGAGGGCTCCAGAGCTGGACACAGTACTGCAGGTGGGGTCTCACCAGAGCAGAGTAGAGGGGCAGAATCCCCTCCCTCGACCTGCTGGCCACGCTGCTTTTGATGCAGCCCAGGATTCGCTTGGCCTTCTGGGCTGTGAGCACACATCGCTGGCTCATGTCCAACTTTTCGTCCACCAGTACCCCCAAGTCCTTCTCGGCAGGGCTGCTCTCAATCCCTTCATCCCCCAGCCTGTATTCATACCAGGGCTTGCCCCGACCCAGGTGGAGGACCCTGCACCTTGTTGAACCTCATGAGGTTCACACGGGCCCACTTCTCCAGCTTGTCCAGGTCCCTCTGGATGGCATCCCATCCCTCAGATGTGTCCACCACACCACTCAGCTTGGTGTCATCTGCAAACTTGCTGAGGGTGCACTCGATCCCACTGTCTATGTCATTGATGAAGATATTAAACAGTACTGGTCCCAATACGGACCCCTGTGGGACACCACTTGTCACCAGTCTCCATCTGGACATTGAGCCATTGACCACTACCATTTTCTTGCATTGTATCCGTAAAACCCAAACTCACAAATCTTCAGCTAGAACAAACTAAAAGAAATTGAAAGCTTAATCTATTTCATTAATTTTGCAATGGGAACAGTTATTTACAAGCAATATTTTTGTACCTTTTTTTTCATTTCTACAAAAAGAAGATGCTACCCAAGTGCTTTAAATCTCTTCTAATAACGTATTTGGATCTATTTGTATGCTATTTGTAATTACAGCCACTTGGGACTCAGAAGAGTTGATCATTTCAGTTGCATTCATTTCTTTTTTTGTTTCCATTTGCAGGATGCTCTGGCCCACTAGGCATAGAAGGAGGAATTGTGTCAAACCAACAAATTACTGCGTCATCCACTCATCGAGCTCTTTTTGGACTCCAGAAATGGTATCCATACTATGCACGACTTAATAAGAAGGGTCTTGTGAATGCTTGGACTGCTGCAGAAAATGACAGATGGCCATGGATTCAGGTAACAGATGGAGCTGAGCAGGAAAAAAATCTCCTTGATTCAATTGCCAGAGTCACTTAAGAAACTGATGAAGACAAGTGGTAAACTAATAGCTAGATTCTTATTCACTGTCAGAAGTGTAGCCTAGACTATAGGGACTATTTAATTGCAAAACAGTAATAATCTCGACTGTACAAACGCACAAATCTTTCTATTTAAAAAAATGCATGCATATGTTCCATTGTGGCTCTAAACCATGGAAGCAAATTTACAAAGACCCTTTTCAAGGAAGCTGCTTTCCACATACGTTACATTTGCTCATTAGGTCCTTAGTAGCATTTAGCAGCAATATCTCTTGATGGAGATACCTTGACACAAGCAACCTTCCTCGGGCATAATTCTAGAGTGCTTTAATGTGGTTTTGGCTGTACCAGAGCCTGCAGAAATAGTTTGTCCTCTCTTCTGAGCTGCTCTGGGCACACAGGTTAAGCATTGTGTGCATCATGCTGGAAGTAACAAGAACTGTTTTAATTAAGGTTGAAATAGCTGTTAGTTCAACCACATTTGTGGGGCTGAAAATACATATTTTTTTCATTCCCACTCAAGGGTGTTAGCACTAGAATGATTCAAATGGCAATGCTCTCTTTGTGGACTGGATTTCTCTGTGCCCAGCAAATGAGTTCAGTAAAAGTCATGAAGCAGTGAATATGAAGTCCTGTGGCTGTATTTTAATGAAGATAATGATTATCTAGTGATTGCTGTAGCTCTTTACTTTTATGGTGTTTTCTTTTCATGATATGTGAATTGGGCTAAGCTTTGGCATTTTCAACTGTTAGTTAATAAAGGTGATGTTAGATACTTATGGGAAAACCTTTTGCACTAATGAGTGTAGAATCATAGAATCAGAGAATAGTTTGGGTTGGAAGGGACCTCTAAAGGTCATCTAGTCCAACCCCCCTGCCCTGGGCAGGGACATCGTCAACTAGATCAGGTTGCTCAGAGCCCCGTCCAGCCTGACCTGGAATGTTTCCAGGGATGGGGCATCCACCACCTCTCTGGGCAACCTGTGCCAGTGCTTCACCACCCTCAGCGTAAAAAATGTCTTCCTTATAGCTAGTCTGAATCTACCCCCCTTTAGTTTAAAGCCATTCCCCCTTGTCCTGTCGCAACAGGCCCTGCTAAAAAGTTTGCCACCATCTTTCTCATAAGCCCCCTTTAAGTACTGACAGGCTGCAATAAGGTCCCCCCGAAGCCAATATGTGAAGAGGGTGCTTCCCTCCCAGTGAACCCACCACAGGAGTAGCAGAAGATGCTATTTGAGCGTCTTGTCTACCAGCGCTGAATAAGTTGAACTGTCCGTATGTCCCTTGGGTGTGTCAGACACACTCTTCTTGAAGTTACCTTAGTGTATGTGGCATAATTTTTGTTCATATTCAAGTTTTAGTACTGACTACCATTTGTGATTTTTCTGAGCGGTTCCCAGATATGTGGGGAAAAAGTGTACAAGATTACCTGTTCATTTCTCGTGTTTGGAGAACAGGCACAAAGCGCGGTTTAATGAAGTTTTCTGAAACTGGTGTAGTGAGAGTGCTGGACTTTGTCAGTTCTGAAAAATGAAGCCGGTGTTACTGTTTGTTATTCACTGCAGAGTGAAAACACAAAGGCCCTTCAATGCATCTTAAGTCAGTTTTCTTCCGTAAAGACCGGAGGGGTTAGGAAGTCTGTAAAATTTATACATTGAAAAAGAACTGGAAAGAGTAACGCTAAGGGACTTGAGCAGAATTATTTTCACAGGAGTAGAAAGCTAATGTAACTTTAACGGATAATGAAGAAGTCAGTGTTACAGTAGCTTTTGGGCTGCTTTAGAGTGTTGGCTTTATTAAATGAGCTGGAGAAGAAATTCAGAATCATTTAGCATTGGCCCCCTAGACATGTCTTTACTAGGAGATGAACTGGATGGGGATGGCTAATGGTCTGTTGCTTCCACGTTTGTACTTGGCAAAGCCACCACCCAGCGTGGAGGCAGCTGTCAGGCAGCTGTTTAGGTTTCTACCCAGATCAGAATTGGACTTTGCTCCCAGGTAAGTCTTCCCTTTGCTCTTACCTGGAAGGAAGGTTGGACCAATGGAGAAAATGTGTCTACAAATCTCAGCCCATGGCATCAGGTTTGAACAATTTGTTCTTTTTTGGAGTTAATGACCTAATCTAGGCAGTGCCAGTCCCATGCAGGTTATTCTGTAATTTTGACAGTCATAGTACATAAGGACTTTCTATAAGCTAATTAAGTGAGATGATTAATGTGTACTAAGCACCTAGAATTCTCTTTTTTTTCTTCTCATTTTTCTTTAATACTGTTCACAAAACTTGCCAAGTATTTTATTTTTCTTTTTAGTTCAGAGTAAAAATAAAAATACTCTTTGTAATTTAAAAACAGAAGTTTAAATCTTGAGAGGATTTTTTTTTTTTCCTTTTCTGAAGAATTTTCTCCTTAAAACACCTGGGAACAGCAAATCTAAATTTGTCAGGGAGATGATACTTGTAGAGGAAAAGTGCTTTTTGGTCTTCTGCAGAAACCCTGTTTTGATTTGGCAAAGGTACAGACCTCCACAAACTCACACTTTATGTGCTGTATAGTAGTTCTTTACATCAGACCACTGTCTTTTTCTTCAAGCGTGAAATACACTGTAAGAGGCAGATGCTGCTGACCCTTATATAGGTGAATAGTTTCTGTTGAGAGAGGAGGAGAAGCAGAAATCCCATATCTTATTTTTGCACAGCTTCTATAATGGACAGGGAGATGCTTCATAAGCCTTTGTGGAAGGTTACAAAAAGTCAGCACACTCTGATTTGCGCTAAGTTTCTGGCTACCTTCCTTCTGGTCCTGTGGGAGAAATGCTCCCTCTAACAACAGTTTTTACTTTCTTTATTGTATCACCAGCTTCCTCCCGGATCCTAATGTGAGGGGTCTGCATATGGGACCTTTTCCATGTTGGTCTGAGTGACGAAGCAGCTGGTCCAGAAGATGGCTCCTGAAAAACAGTGTGAATATTTGGCAGAGATTAAGTGGAAAGTTACAAAGCCAGAAACCCTATTTTTAGGAAATGTAAATTAACATTTAACACAGTGAACCTAAAGCAGTAGCACGTTACCCTCTTATAGTTTCTAATGCTAGATAAATCCTAAAGGAAGCTGTGTGTAACAGGCAAAGTCCCCCAAAGTATAATTATGTATAGGCCTGTAGCTATTTTTGCCTTGTTCCATCATTACCAATTTTCTTTGTCATTTAATTTCTTTATTTATATGCAGCTTGGCAAATGAAAGGTTTGAGTGCTGTGCTTATAACTCACTTGTAATGAGTGCAGAGTTTTTTTCTCTAATCTTTCAGGTGTCTGACACACATGAACTAATTAGTATGCAATTTCATTTTCCTGCATTCTCCCAATGAACTGAAAATTGAAATTGCCGTTTTAAATTTACACTCTCAGCATGTAATTAGTAATGGCACTACAATGCTTGTAATTGGCTTGTGATTTAAAGTGTCAGTGACCATGTTTTTGAAAGCAAATTAAAGTCAGAGTAAGTCATATCTCCCTTTTAAAGTTCTGCTGACCTCTGTTTCTCCTCATAGGTTGGCTGTGATAAAATAACACCTGTGTATACTGTTTAACATTTTATTAGTGACACTAACTTTTAATGTTTCCAAATACAATGAGAAAAAATCCTACACTTCTATTTTTCATTAATTGTTCCTGAGATATAACCAAAATGGTCACTGTACCTAGAGATCCATGCCTATACCTTATATTTCTTCTTCTCTCCCAGTTTCACCACCCAAAACTAGTATTTCTCAACTCATTTTTCCCCTATTCATGACTGGTTTCCCTTTCCTTCCATAAAATATTATCCTTTTTTATATCACTGCAGTTATTATTGCTGTAATACACAAAGACTTCAGCCATGGTGGATATGCCAAAAATGCATAAACTGGAATGTCATGAAGAACACTGTGAGACAAGATAGAATAATTTGGTATAACTAGCAATATAGGACAGGCCTACAGTACCGAAATCCTCAGTCATGCCGTTAAGGTGTATAAGTAGCTTTGGAAGAAGGGTGCATGTTGAGGAACCATACTCAGGGATGAGAGAGCAAGGTGGGTGAATATTGTCCTGTAAGATAATAGACCTGCTTCTTTAGACTTTTAGAGTAGGTATGGTCTTTTTGTTCGGCAAATAATACCAGTGCAATGGGTTCTCTGTCCATAGATGAACCTTCCTAAATTTTAATTTGCCCAACAGTAAGTCTTATACCACCTATGTCAGGCAGCCTGGAGCGGAGAAGGAGCTCACAGCAGAGATTCAGTGGCTCCTGCCACTGCATCGCAGGGCAGGCTGGGCTGGGTTGGGTCGTCAATGTACCGGGGAGTCCTAAGAATATCAACCTCAGAAATACATGACAGTCTTAGAACAAAGTAAGAAGGCGGGTAAAGGAATAGAAGAGGTATAGTGTAGAAGGTATCAGATTAAGGCTAGACAGCAAAAATCTGGGTGTACAGTGAAGTCTGGTAGGAAGCATTACACAGCAAATATTGGTACAGCTGGCAAAGATGATGTTTCGAGTCAGGAGGGGTCAGGGAAAGTTTTGATTACGGAAAGGATAGGGTAAATTTGATTTCCTGGTCCTGGCTGTGGCCAGTTCATTAAGCAAGGAGTGGAAAAGATTAGTGCCTGCTGGTTCCCGTGCAATTGCTGCTGTTGCACCGTGACTGAACTATCACGTCTGAGAACAAGAGATTCCTTAATTTCGGCTCATCCCCTGAGTGTGATTGATTGTGAAGCGGGTTCCTGTGAGGAATGTGCCTGGTGATGCAATAATTTTAATGATGTACAAGGGACCACCAGCTCTTTTTGAAGTGCTTTGTGGTCTTTTGGACATGGAAATTTTTTTTAGAAGGTCAGTATTAATCCACAGCCACCAAGAGCAGATTTGGGCATACCTTACATCTGAAGAATATTAAGAAAATGAACTAATTACTGCTTATCAGACCACTGTGTGGGAGCTATGATTGAACACCTGAACTGTTGCTGGAGACTTGTTTATAAATGTAAGTTGTTAAATAGAAAAATAAAAAGCTATTTTGTTATCCCTCATTAAAATAGCAGGAACCGTTTCTGCAGAGACATCAGTATGGTTAGCAATTGGTTTTTAAATAAAATATTCAAATATTTAATTTTATTATTGTGAGAAGGAGGAGGATTCATTTACAAAATAGCTGGACTGCTCAGTTTGGTTGCAGAATCAAAAAATGGGAAATAAAGTTGGTTCAGGTTGAGAAGTTATCTTTTTCCCCCTAGTCTTTATTGCATACAAAAATTTCCAAAATATTTAGTTTGGGGTTTTTTCCTCAACAAATAATTCATCCCTTTCCAGCTCTATTTCATATTTTTATTCTTTTTGGGGGTCAATTTTTGAATGTCAAATGTGATTTCAAAAAGGAAAAGCTAGAAATCTTATTTAGAATATATGAAAAAAGCATTCTAATTCTAACATTTTTCTAATTTCTTCCCTAAATGGCTTTTCTGAAACTATATGATAAAGTTCAGATGAAACTCCATATTTTGAGATACAACAGTTTGATGGAAAAGGTGCCCAACTTCTAATTAGTAATTTGAATATATTAGTATTCTAGTCCAAAATAAAATACATTGGGTTTATTTACTTTTACCTTCTCAGTGCATCTGTTTTAAATAATACTTTTTTTCTTTTTTAATAACTTTGCACAGTTTTAAGAAAAATTCTTCATTGTTTTTCCTGAAACTCTGAGTAAATAGTCTTCCTGTAGAGACTCTTAATAAAAAAGGTGACCTGTGATGGAAAGGGATCTACCTCAGCAGATTCAGGGTAAAATTTTTCCAAAGCCCCTGTGTAATTTAGAATTTTAAGGTCAACTAAGTACAGTTAGAGACACAAAAATGTAGTTCTTATAAGAACTTGTTCCACAGCAGAAATCAGAGTGGTTAATTAGCAACCAATACATTGGGCATCCCATGAAATGCATGGAAATGCCCAGTGCCTTGGAGGGTTTGCACAGAGTCAGCACGCTGCATGGGTGATGGTGACGTTCATCCAGAGAAAATGGAGCACCAGAGTCTTCCTTAAGTATTGCCCGTACACAGCATTCACTAATAATATATCTGAGGAATAATAGTGTATTGATGTGTTCTTGGATATGGTGTTTACATTAAGATAGTTTAAAATCAGCAGGGTAAGAGAAGAATTGTGCAGCACAGTGATAAGGATACTTGTTTGAGAGAATCTAAATTCTAGTTTCTACTCCAGAAGCCATGTTGGTACTTTATTTAGTGATTACTGAGAATGCTTTTCTTTTTTTTCTTTTTAAGTCTAAATATATTGGGATAATGTTTCTGGTAGGTAGAATGTATGTTATTATTTGCGGCTTAATTTGGTTTTTACACAAGTGTGTCCCACACCACCTGTGGTTTCAATCCTACCTCTGGCGCTCAGCCTCACATTTTCAGAGCTTGCAGTCCCTAATACTGGTATAGTTAATTGTATGTCTGTGAATCTCACAAACCTAATGATAACTACTGTGGCACACAAAAAAACATATCTATATAAAGACTTTCTAAGTTCCATAATTCTTATCCCCAAGCAGGAATCAATAAAGTGTTGGGTTTTTTTCTCCAAAAAAGGCAAGGAAAAAAATTAGCAGCTTCCACATCAAGAACATCCAAAGAGCAAGTATACACCAGGTGATAGCTATTTGCTAATAAAATGATAAAACCCAAAATACACAGAGTTCTTGCAGAACATTCATTCAAACATCTGTTAGTAAGAGCTCTAAGCAAACTACCATCTGTCAAACCATTCATTTTGTCAAAGTTCATTTCCTCATTCATGAGTACCGTTGTATCAGCTTCCAAAAATACCTGTCGTCATAGATTAAATATGTAATATTACTTAATATAGATCTCAGCTTAGTATAATGTGGCCAAGTGAACCATGTGTGGCCATTATGAAATACAATCTTGGAGTCATCATGTAAGGTGACTTGAACCATATAGGAAGACTTAATCTGCTAAGTTAAATGCTGAAAAAACTATTAAAGCTCTGCATTTTTTGTCAATACTCCAAAATTTGACCTAATATCATAGGACGATTTCCTTGGAGGATATTGACGAGTGGCAGTAAGTACCTGAAAGCCCTTGGCAGGAGAGAACAGAAACTAATAATGAAAGTGCAGTGTAATTCTCTCAAAACTATCCCACATAGGACCTTTGAACTGCAGGAATTAGAAGAGATCTTCAGCTAGTCAAAGTCTGCCATAAGTTCACTGACTTCAGTGAACTCAATAGCAGTGTCTGCTGGCTGCAGATCTCCCTCAACATCTATACATTTAGCTTACAGGCTAAAAATACAATTTATGTACTCAAAACAGACAAGAAAACAAAAGGACTGGGAGCCCATTTCTTAGTGTAATCATCCAGATACTCCCTTGTGTCCCATATCTTGGTATCTATTTGATATCCTCTTCTATCTCCTAGTTTCATTCTTTGTACACACAAACACCCACGCACAGACGTATTCAAACAACTTTTGACTGAGGTTTCAGATACACAAAAGCAGTCAGTTCAGAGTTAGCATCCCCATGGCAACTGAAACTTGATGCTATTATGAACGCTATCCATAACATGCTCTGTCAGCTTGCATGCCAGCTTTCCTTAATTACTCCATGTAATATGGCTGAACGACTGAAGTAACAGTACTTTTAAAAGCATTGTTTCATGCATCTGTAACAGCATCTATTTTGACTTAATGGTTTTTCACATTTACCATCCTGATATTAAAAGTAATCAAACCAGCAAGTGGTGACACACTGAAATGAGCTAATGTGTGTCTGTCTGGTTTCTCATGTCAGTAATAAATTGCATGTGGAGGTGCCCCAGCACCTATGTGGCGGCTCACCAACTGTAATGGCATAATGTGTGGGCATCATAGTCCTCCTGTGGGGAGGACAGCATCTAAATCTGTAAGATGATACTATGCCGATGTGTGATAGTCAAACAAGTTGTATTTTATGTTGTAAACACTCACCTGCAAAACTGGCAAAGCAAATGATCCTCACAGTTACTCTTCTGCTAGGCTTGACTTCTGGAAAAAAGCTGTTTCAAGTCACTTCATTACAGCTAAGGTTCAGGAAACAAAGTTAATGAAAAAGTAAAATTACATGCCAATATATTAAGTTTGGGTTTTTTTGCATGGTGCAGAGGCATGTATATACACTTCCCTCTGTGTTGATGGCCCCAGAGCGGTACATATATGTGGAGTTCATATGTGTGTAGGTAGGTCACAGAAGTGCAGAGCAATCTGCAGGGTGAAAACAGAGGCAAAGCCTTAGTACAGCTCTAGCTGTGGAGAAGCAAGCATGCGGTCCCTGGCTGCACCTCTGTGTTTCTCTGTGATTTTACTGCTGGTGGAGAAAAGTTACTGTTTTATGTAGGCTTTTGGAAGTATGGGAAGTCACCAGCACCATGGTACTACAGCAGAAAACGAGGGCTGAAGTAAACTCATACTCCTTGATCTCCCCTGGAAATGATGACATGTGCTTGTCATCTCAAAGACCTTCTAATTTCAGTGGAACACCAATTCTGTGGACTGAAAAATAGGAGTGTGTTTTACTCTTGCAATCTTAAAACCTTCTTATTCCATGAGTGGTTAAGATAAAGAGACATCATTCAAGTCTAGAGTCTTTCAATGAGACTTTTCAGATTTTGAGGGTTTTTTCTTTGTCTATCACAAAACCAAGCAACATTAAACGTTTCTAGTCTAATCTATTGCCTGCTAACTTTTGTAGACGGAAAAAGTATTTTGAGGAAAAATGCAGATAATTAAAATGATTGGGAAGTCTCACCGAGGGGTAACTTTTTGTGTTTATATAGCAACTTTATTGTCTATTGATTCTTAATTTCAAGACATAATTACAAATATATTATGAGTGTGTTTGTTGTGATTCAACCAATATTCAACCAATTTCTTAAGATTCAGGAGGGATTAACCATTTGAGCCAACTTTTTTTTTCTGCAATAACATCTGTGGGTGGAGAAATCATTTGAGTGGCATAGTCTTTTCAGCAGTCACAAAGCCATCTGTCCCCTGTGTGCTTACTAATCTACTTCTTTACTCCACTTGTGTCCACCTGAAACCTTGGCCTCTCTCCCTACACAAACAGTCTCATAGCAACTAACAGATTATTCTCAAAGATGACAATATGTGGGAAGGATTGCTTTCATGTACTCCTATTTTCCCATTTGTCTTTCTCGCGCAAATTTTGTCACGACATGAACACAGTCTAACAGTTGCCCTAATTATGAGCAGCATTACTAGATCAGTCAGAAGTCCTAGTTACAGCTGGAACTTCAATGTGCTTTGGGTCTTCTGTAAACAGACAACCAAAAAAACTGCACTAACTAGACAAGGTATTTGCAGATACATGGGAAGAGCAAAAGGATGGTACGGTCAGCATCTCAGGCAGCATAAAACTGTGGCTGCCAGGCTCATTGGAAAAGAAAGTTTTAAGTAGGTATACAATGATTAGGATTATCTTGACCAAGGAAGAAAGGACGTAAAGATGTGTATTTTATGATCAGTGTTACGAAAATTGACATACTGCTTTGTGAGTTATTTAGCAACTGAAAACAGCATTTCATTACTGGCTGAGGAAGGGTAGCTAAAGTGTGATAGCATGAGAATTGATACTCAGGAGGAGTCTGCAAGCACAGATCTGCTATGTCACTTGCTCCTCATGGTCTCCTTGCAAAAAATCCAGACCTCGTTTGGATAGTGGGATTTGCAGCGTCTCCCAAGGCTGATGTAGCAGGATTACATAGGAAAGGAAGTCTGCCCATTGCACAGCCCATGACGATCATGTCCTGTGGAACCACTCTTCAGGAAGACTCTTCCCCTTCCTTTACTGTAGTAATCAGTATAATTTCTGTAGATAAGCTGCATAAAAAGAAAGACAAGGTAGTGAACTATGGTTAAGAAGTACTCTCTGCACAGGTTGTTTGTGGACCATTTGATAGCACTATTACCACTTACTGGGCTTATTCTGGTGGAGGAACTAAGCAGCTTTAGTTTCCCAGTGTGTTAAAATAAGCTGGGAATATGTAATGATCACAAAACCCCAGTAAGGATCTCATGGTGCTGGGGAAGTTTTTGCTCTAGCTCCCATCTTTGAATGGATGGGTTAAATTCCAGGTACAGCTTTAATATTGATAACTAATGAAGAGAATTTCTTCATCTGGGCAACAGACTTGTCATTTTCTAGCACATTTCCTTCTTACTTAACATTTCTTTGTCTGAGAAGTTACATACGACCTAGACAAAGCCCACTGAAGTCAGAATGGGAATTCTTCCCAGTTGTCCTTGTTGGGCTTCAGGGCAGATCATATTTGTTATCAGTTTTTACTAGAATGCATCTACCAAAGTGCCTTGAAAATAAATGGAAAGGATGCAGTAGAAAGTACCTCCAGTATTTGCAATAGGCACATTAAGAGTTTTCCCTGAGTATATTTTCATGATGATTTTAATATTGTACCTTTTGAATTTACTTCTTTTCCCTAAAGAAGAGGGTTTTCATGTAGGATTAAAAGAAAAGTGCAGGTTTGTTTCCGTGACCCGAGTCTATCATCCTACCTTCTAACCTCTACAAGCTATTGATCAAAGCTATTTTACAAGTGGAAATACATATAGACATTTTCTCTGACATTTTTATTTACACATTCTTTGACTGGTGCTTTAAGAAGTATTCTAGACATTTTGGGGAAGTTCTTTCTGGGAGGCATTAGCATGCAAAAGACAGGAACAGTATTTACAAGTTCAACGTTTATGAAGGAATTAATAATAGCAATAAATGACCTTAGTGTTTCTTAGCTAACCTTAAATTGCAGGTAGTTAATACCCTTTTAATCAATACTTTGTATATGAGATGAAATTTTACAGGGCTACAAACCTCTGAACAATATGAGATTGATTATGGGCCTCTTCTTGAGATGACAGTCTAAACATGCCAGTATTTGAATAATTCATATCATCCAGTTAATAGCATTCATAACAACTACCTTTGGGACTAAAATAATGACTTAATAGTAAGAAGAAACAGACCAAGCAAGTTTTTAGTCTGTCTAATTATGTAAAGTCTCTGAGGCATAAAGTGAAAGTTCTCAACAAAAGCCAAATGCAGTGAGTGCTTTTTGGTAGTATTCATAACATATGCTCCTCCGTATTAGCATTACACGGGCCAAACAATCCCTGTATTTATGTTTTCCATACAACTAGGGTTTAACCTATATTCTGATCTTTTCATGGACAGGCAAATTAAATTAGTGGGCCAATTTGCGTCTCTGATTCAGCATGCCTAACTTGAAGCATATAAATAGTCTAATTGAAGATAGCAAAGGTAATGAGTTGCTTTTAGATGGTTGGCTGGGGCTAAGCTGTAAGTGAGTACAGGGAAGACCTGAGAGATGTTTGTTGTTACCATAAGATATGATAGTCTGGCGAGGCACTCTTGAAACAACAGTATCAGGAGGATGAGTTTGCAGAGGTTTTAATAGCAAAGTTGTGAAAAGACTTTGCTGGATCTGCATCCATATAAGCAAAACAAAAAGGGTTTGGGATCAGAATAAACTGAGTATTTAACTGGTTTGTCTGCAAGGTACAATCCCACAATCACGTTAGGAATTATTATTTGTAAAGTGACCTGTAGCAAATGACCGTGTTAGTTCTCTGAGATTATCACAATTATAAGATAAAACATGTTGGCTTTTCTCCATGTAATAAACCCCCTTCCAGAATGGCAGCAGCAGCTGGAGTGCTACATGGATAAATCACTGCGTTACCTAATCTGGATGCTAGTTAAAACACATATCACTGCTACTATGCTGACTGCATTAACACCCTCAACTAAATCTGGAGAAGCTCTGCTGACAGTGCTGATTAGGAGAGTAACAAAATGCCACAGACAGGCAAGATATATGAGCACCTTATGTCCAGGTGCCAGCAATGCTTTGCAACAGGGAAGATAATAGTAACTGACCTGCTCCGACCTTCCTGCACCTCATCACATGCCGAGTCCTGCTCTGCAGCCCCTTGCTCTTGACGTTTCATCAGTGTGAAACATCGATGTTCAGTCGTGTTCAGGGCCTCTAATGCTTGAAGACGGAAAAGGAAACATGGGGGGGAGCTTTCAGGCTCACTAAATTTCCCAGTATTGAGGGAATCATGTCAGGTTACTCCTTTCCTGAGTTTATTACAAACATTTCCATTGGCAAGTGTCCCTATTTTTCATCAGAAAATGGTTCTGCGGGTGCTTTCTATCTAGCTTTGTCAGAATTATGACTTTTTTAAAAAAAGACAAAAATTAAATTTCAATCCTTCAAAAACTGATGAAATCAGCAGGGAAGGGTTGCTGTAATAAATCTTTGAATGCCAGTATAACCTTGATACCTTATTCAACCCTATTTTTACATGAGTAATAGTGAGTATTAGTAAAAATATACATACTTTGTGCCAAAAAAGATGGAGAATTTTTATAGCAATGCTATTGTATCTTACAACTGAAACAGGTAAACACCATGGTTCTCCATAAACTGCATTTCTGTTTATGAATGAAGGCTCATGTAAAACTACATTTACAGTCTCAAAGACCCAGCGTTTCATGAAGGCTTTAATCTGAGCATTTCTTGGAAGCTTGCTCTTAAGGTATACTTCAGACAAACCTATTCTGTATGAAATGTTAGTAGTGTTATTGCTAATAGTGCAATAACAAATGAGGGGAATATGGTTATGTATTCTGGCCAGGAGCATCACATATGGTGTCTTCCTAAAGTCACTCCATCGTCTCGTCCCTTTTCTCCTCTCCTGCATGTAATAACGTAGATGAGACATATGCAACTGATTTTTAATCTTTTTTGTCAAATACGTACCTTTTGGACACTGAATATACTAATATTTGGTCACAAATTGAAGAGGAATATGAACTTCTTCCACTGGTGCTGTCCCTAATCTCTGCTGTCCTGTTGCATTGACATATTATGACTGTGAATTTAGTCTTTTTTCTACAATTCTAAGGTTTGTTAAGCATTCTGGGAAGTTATTTTTGGTCTTTGTTTTGTGGAGACCTTTGGACTGTTTATGGAAAACAAGCATGAAGCAGTTCCCTCCTGTGCTATGGTCCTACATTTACTTCACTGTGTGCAGTGAAGCTGCACACACACCATGCAGATTTGCAGGACTGGTTCTGAATTGCCTTTGAAAATGATGCACTGCGCAATCTACAGGAACTCGTAAAATTACCTTGTTCATATTGCCACTTTCTTTTGGGTAGATACTCTTTTTAATTTGTTTTATTTCCTTTCTGATATAGATTTTTTCAAGTTCCAGTAAAATCATGATTGGCTACGTCTTCATCAGTGTTGACAACTGAATGATTTAGCATCCTAAAACAGATTTGTGTGAGTCACTGCAGTCAAAAACATTAGTACACCAGTGAAAATTGTTTAATAGAAATTACTCCTACAGAATCAGTCCTGAGAGCAGGAAACATGGCATGCTGGTTACTTTTTCCCCTCCTGTTGAAAGAGGCCATGACTCTATAACCTGCTGTGATGATAAAAGTGGTCTAATCATGGAGTCAGGATGATTGTGGTGGTTGAAAGGAACAAGGTTAAAAGAAATTTCAAGGACTGCTGGGAACTTTTTAAACTGCTAGAGCAGGTTTTATTCCCCAGCTCTTGGGCATACACTGCCCTCAAGGGAGTATGCCTCAAGTGATTTTCTTTTTTCTTAGTTTTGGCTGTATGACATAGTATAGAAGGCACCGAGTGACTGGCAGTACATGAATTCAGCCTTCGACAGTGTATACAGCACTGACTCCGAGGTATTGTATCTTGTCCCTCAGCACTGTCTATTAACTTGAATTGACTGCCATGCCTGTGGTCTAGCTAAGCTTTTCACAATATCAGCACGGTGACTGCATCATCCACCACATATTGTGTAGACTTAATGTATTTCTTGTAGCGTCAGATTTAAATTAATTGATGTCAGACTACTGGCTTTCTTTTACATGCAGTTTTACCTGAGTGATTCAATGTTCATCATTTATTCTAGCCCCAGAAAACTTCCTCATTGAAATGCAAAACCTGTTTGAGGCAGGTTCCATTACCTGTAGGTGTTAAACAGCACCTTACCCAAGTTTCATAAAAAGCTTCATGCCATGAGGATGTAGGGCAACGGACATCCTTGGATCTGCTTGTGAACATCACAGCCAAATCCCTGACGTATGTTGGGTGAATTAGGTCCCATGGAAGTTGCTGGACCCAGGAGCCCCCTCTGAGCTGGGGCTAAACACAGCTCCATGGACAGGGGCCGAGTATCCAGTCTGAATCCATTACTCTCAAAATAACCTTAAATTTAATTAGGGCTGGTAGAACTGATCAGTCTCTTTTTTTTGCTGTAAGTAGTTTTGTCAAATTTCTATGCAGGTATCTTCTCACAAGGTCTTTACCATACATTAATACTTAAATTACTGGGGTAAATCCCCCAAAATACTATTGATCTTCTATCATCCTTGATTTTTTCCACTTAATCTAGGTAATGATAAGGGGTCTTTTATAACTGAATAAGCTCTTACCTTTTTTAAAGAGATGTGTTAACTCTTGTACTTATCCTGGTGACTTTCACCTCTTTGTTTTAAAACATAGTCACACATGTAATTAGAATATATAACATCTGTCCTAGATCTGAATCCACAAAGCAGAGCTTCCTAAGCTGTTTTTCTTCACAATTGCCACAGAAAAATACCTTTGAAAATGCTTTTAGTGCTAAAAGAACTAGTTCACATTTCACGTGGGGAACTTTGCTTCCTACTGAACTATATTAAGTAAGAAAGATTTCAGCACCTGCTTCATTATAGTCATTGCACAGTTGTAATATTTTGGGTTTTGCTAAGCTCTGACTTGAAAAATTTAAAACACATAAAAGAACACAGACACAAAGGGCCAATTAATTCCTGGTGTATCCATATGCACTGAAAGGAGCTGCCACAGGCGTGATGTTAGCCCCATGGGGATTTTGTATGTAAGAAAGCTGCGGGGATTTTAAAGCTTTTTTGTTCCCCTTTCATCGGGATTTCCTTGCAAACATTGACAGAATATATAGACCTAATTGCAAAACACAGCATCCTGTTTTTATTTCCAGTGTTATATCAAGCTCAACATTGCCTAAAGCCAAAGCTCAGTTTGTGACTCAAGAGTATGGATACTGATCAAGAAAGCCTCTAACAGGAAAGATTCTGTCTGTTAAAACAGAAGTAAATAAAATTGTACAGCTTATACGTAGAGATACACAGGTAAGGGTATAGAGCAGGCTGGTATATAGCAGAAAAAAGGTAGGCTTTTTACCTCCTGAAACTCAAAAAACACAGGTTAAACAGTATGTATGCTAAATGAGTATTTAAAAATTAAATTATTCTTGTTTCATTTTTATGATTATCTGACCAATTCTTCCCTTCATTCAGTAAGACTTCTCTTTTTTGAAGTTTGACTTTCAACCATAGTATTAAACTCTTTGGCAGATTACTTTTGGATGGTTTTTTTGCTATTGTTTTGCTTCTTGAAGTGCAGTGGTTGATTTGTTGTGCATAAGAGTTGGAGGATTTAGCATGGAAAGAAGCCAGTGTGGGAAGATAACATCCAGTGGTTAAAGCCATGGTTTCATTAGAAACTACTCTTTCCGAATAAACAGGGAAGAAAAATTTTCGCATAAATTCTCATCCAAAAAAACTCCCTGAGTTTGTTATCTGGAAAATGAAAACCTGGGAATGAAGCTGAAAGAATATTAGGTGTATGCGTAACTGGATGAAAGAAAAATTATTTGGTGTTGCATTATATCTTCCTTTTCCCAAGCAGTGAAATGTGAAGATACTACTAGTCAGCATATGCAAAAGGCAAGTAATCAATGGCTGGTTTCTCTTTGACTCTGCTTTCTAATTTGTTTTTGGAGATGGTGTTCACTTAATTATTAACAATTTTGTAAATATATGAAAAATTCTTTTATTTGCCTGTTTATTAATATGCTTAAATTCCATATAGAGAGTGAAATCTGCATAAGAGACTTCCAGAAACCTTTTTGTCTAACTGCTTACTATTCTATGTTAACTACATTCGTAAATGTAGTTAGGGGGCTGATAGTAATCTCTGGAGCTGTCCTCTTACAAATATAATGTGTCTTTTTTTTTTCCTCTGGAAAACCTGGAATGGGGGGAAAGAAGGTTTCCCAAGACTATAAAAAGGCCTGAATCTCTTCTAATTTATACCTGTCTAAATTCCTGGTGTGAGTCCATTCTCCCCATTGCAATTGCAAACGTTCCTGAGTTTTCCTGGCATATGTGAGAAAGATCCTGTAAGAAATCTGATCTTTTATAGGCAGCTTCTCCTCTCTCAATGGGTCTAAACCTCTAAAGTACCCATTGTTATTCTAAAGGTGTAGGCATATTTATTAATTTCTTATAGGGAGAACTATGGTAAAACTACACTGAAATTCCTCAAGAAGAAAAATATCAGAAGCCCAACTATTTCAGATAAGTAGCAGAAAATAGCTAGACGCCCTCAAAAAAACAGCAGTAAAATTCTGTCTTTCTTCACTTTCCCATTGTGTTCTCAGTAAGATATTGAAACACTGACATTTGATCATCTTACATCCTTAATAGAGGCTAGTTTACATCACCAAGTGAAAGCAAATCTTGAGACCACACTGTAAAGAATAAAGGGATGAAAGTATTTGGACAGCAGATACCCGATCTGTCTCTGACTCCCTATATTCCTGTACTGGGGCTGCTATCCCAAATAGTAAGGAGTGCACTGGGTCAGCTCCGCTAACTGGGGAGCAGAGATAAGATTCATACGGAGGAGACAAGTGCTAATGTAGTTTAATGTATTATTTACATTGTCCCAGTTGTTTACTCTCTAGTATTTCCATTCGTCTCCTCTTATCACACATCTGCCTGCACCTTCACGCAATTCTCACGGTATGACAGCTCTTTGTTAAGCTTCATTTGGTGCAAAAGTTACAGACTTCAGCTGCCTACCAGCGAGAGGGTGGGAGTGCAATTGCCAGATTGCTTCATGATTGACTTCACTGCAGGGACGAGACTGATGATACCAGCATTGTTTGATTTGAATATCACATTCTGAATTTTGTGAGAATATAGTTGTCTTTCCCATACCATAGGTGGATAAAGAAGGCAAAATTAAGGTGGTCTGAAAAGTGTTGAACTCTCCGTACAACTTAATTTTGTACTTCAAGGTGTTGAGGTCAACTCAGACAAGTACAGAGGGAATGTTCGTATCTGTTGATAGCCACTGATATTTTCCTATTGACTGTTTTGGGATTAGCATTTCAACCATGATCTTTAAATATATGAATTTTCAATGAGAATCAAGGAAAGTTCTATTTGTCTGCTTTACAGAACATCCATTTCTTTCACAAAGAAATTTGACCTGAAGTTAACTGAGGCTTTTTTGCATGGGATTGCAAATTGGCTTCTAATAGAACAGAAGATTCAACCTTTGGTAAATTATCACACTATTGCATTTCCTTTTTAGGAAGGAAATACGTAGCAGTAATCTTATATACCAGTAATATGCTGTATCCCAGCAATACACCAGTAGTATCCTGTATATCAATAATATATACGTGTGTGTGTGTGTACACATATACATGAAGACATAAGCATAGTACAGGCTTTTCATTCAATTATTTTCATTTATTTATGTGCATATGTACATGAAATGAATGAAAGATAAAAGGAATTAATGCAAGAGTAAAGATAGTAATTTAAATGCTGCAGCTATGTTTTTTCCTTTCTGTCATTAAAAAAAAAAAGAAAAGGAATCAAAGGAATCTAGAATCAGAATTGTGTCCCTCAGATGGTTAGTGATAACATTGTACTGTTATTTCAGATAAACCTGCAGAAGAAGATGCGAGTCACTGGAGTTATAACTCAAGGTGCCAAGAGGATTGGAAGTCCAGAATATGTAAAATCGTACAAAATTGCATACAGTAATGATGGGAAGTCGTGGACAATGTACAAAGTTAAAGGCACAAATGAAGATATGGTAAGATTAAGTCATCTGTATATGAATACATCTGTATGGTTTAGCTGCCTTCAGAAGTATGATATGTCTAATAGATAAGCATAATTGCCTGACAGTATGATATAGGCTGCCTTGTTATTATTTTTCTCTGAAAAAAAACCCATCAATAAATTTGCACTTTTTGTCTGCTAAGAATTTCTTATACTTTAATTGACGGTTGTATAAATACTATGTCCCAAGGCTAGAATAATCCTGTTTATTACACTTAACTGATTTTCATTTTAATTAGTTTACCAGTAATTACTCATTACTCTGTTTTCAATTTAGTTTTATTACATTGGCAGATTAGTGTTAACCCTTAAAAGCACAGAACCCATTCATCAATGCTAATCTCTGTACTGCACAAACAGTATCATCCAGTGAGAAGTATGTGTTTACAGTTCATAGTTACCACTTATTTTTTGTAGAGATGTGCATACAAAGCAGCAAAAATCCCTTTACTCTGTAAGTTAAGATAGAACTAAGGCACTTTGCAGCATTAGACATCGTTTCTCTATTAGGAAATTAAAATGTTGTGTGAAGAGGTATATAATGAGGGAAGACAACGAAGTACAAGCATATCTGTTTAGAGTGAGGAGTGAATAGAAGAATGCTTATAGGTTTAATTCAGCTCCCTCTGCAATCAGTGGGAGTGTTACACGCACTTCAGTGGGAGTTGGATCAGGTTCTTGAAGTAGAGGGAAAAAAATAAATGTCAATCAACATAAATAATTGCAGGCTAAATTGAATTGGGACTATCTAATACACTAATTAGAAAAGAAGACATAATCTAGTTGCATTAGTAGCTTCAGTTTCTAGGAGTGACAAGATAAAGGTCCTGATTCAGTGCAGGTGGCAAACGCATGCCGATGCAAGCCAATAGCAGTATGTTTTGCTTAAAAACTTGTATGTTGGGCACTAGAAATGATAAAACAGCCTTTATTTGGGAAAAACTTGCAGAGAAATGTGCAGGAAAGGCCAGAAGAACAACACAGATACTTTTGAGATGTGGAAATCCACTGAACCTCCATTAATCCTCCTGGCACATTTTTATGGATATGTCATTTTATCACAGGTGTTTCGTGGAAATGTGGACAACAACACCCCATACGCTAACTCCTTCACCCCTCCAATTAAGTCGCAGTACGTACGGCTGTATCCTCAGGTGTGCAGAAGACACTGCACATTGAGAATGGAACTTCTTGGCTGTGAATTGTCAGGTGGGTTTTCTGCAATCGCCGCATCTCAGAAGTCAACCATCAAGCAGCGCATTTTTGTGCCTGAGGTCTAAACCACGTGCAGTTTATTCCTGGTGAAATGCAGTTGGCGGGACTGAGTTTATCCAGACAGTTATTTATCGCTTTTTATGTAAATTATATAAGCAACAACACTTACCTAAATGATGCAGGTGACAATAGTTGCTTGCAGTAGGGCAGTAATAGTAGTAGGGTAATGTGGTAGCAACCTAATAACACTTTGTAAATCTTTCTGTGCACATTTGCCTCCTATTACGTGCAACCTCGAAAAGGACATTTATAGCAGTTTTAATAAGTATCAACAGCTATCAGGACCCGTTATGTTACATACTAAGCAGACCATGAGACAGAGAGTCTCTAACTCACAGTTACACTTGGCACAGCCTGAACTAAGCACCGAAAACAGTTTCTGAGAGGCGAAGCTGTTTGTGCAGTGCTGTACAGCAGAGTCACGGCAGAAGCAGGCATCAAAACTGATTTGAGTAATTTCTCCTGGCTGCTGGGTGACCACGCCGATGTGCTGTGTGACATCCTCAGAGGGACAAGGGTGCTTCAGCTGCTGCCAAGGACCACTCAAAGTGCAATAAGATATATTTTGCTGGACTGCTTTAGTCAAGATTTCAGTTTAGATTTATTTTTTGGATTTCTAGCAGAAGCAGGGATTTCTTCTCATAGCAAAAAGTAAATGAACAAGTGGAGCCAATATAAACCCTCTTAAGGTTTGTAGTAGCAGAAGTTATAGCTCATAAATGTAAAGCCTGACCTCTAGCCACTCTCTGCAAGAACCATGTTCCCTTACAAATTCAGTAAAGCATGTAAATTTTTTATCTTTTTCAAGAGATCAACCTTTTACCAGTGGGAGCGCTCCACTGAATTCTTTTAAGAATGATTTTTATGTGGCTGCCTGCTTACTGTACGAACAATAGTCATCCAGTTCACGAATGATATATCAAAACAGCTGGAGTTAAATAATTCTCAGTCCTCTAGTGGCATCAAAACCAGCTTCAGAAATGAAAAGTTAATGCATTAATTTCACTGCAGTCCTTTTCCAATATAGGTAGGTTTGAGAGTAAATAGAAAATTCTGTCTAGCTGCTTTAGTCTATTAGATTTTTTTTTTTTATGTCTTCCATTTCTGGAACCACAATTTAGAATAAGACCTTGCCAGAATGACCAGGAATTGTTTTGCTCAAAGAACTGTGAAAGCTACTGAAGTGAATTCATTTCAGTGGTCTCCTAACAGTTTCAAGGTCATAATTTCTTAGAACTGCAGGCAGCCAAGGCTCAGCAGAACATAATGACAGACTAATTCACTCTAATTCCAGGTGGCCTGTCTTAGGCAAAAAAACACTTTGAGAGGTCTAGCTTCTCTTACAAGTCCTGGTGCTAGAGAAGAGAGTCACTACTGAAGGGAGGGAGACTGTCTCGCAGCACCAGATTATCATAAAAACTAATTCTTTCTTAGGACAAACTGCAGCAAAATGTTCAATATAATCTGCTCTAGGGTCATAAATAGCTTTACTTACCAGGACCCGTGCTCAGATCTTATTGAAAACCATGATCAATGCTTGTGGAGCTGGCCATCAATAAATTAGGCATTAATTTTCATGGCCTTGTGTTCCTGCCTTACTTGTGTTTTGTACATCTTTGTGTTGTAAATTCCCTTCCCTTCATAGAGTATTGATGTGGGGGGAGAAACAGATCACAGCTACTGTTTATTAGAATGCCTTTATTCATTAAGCTGTTATTAATAGTAGCATGCAGCTGCTGTTTTTAAAAATGGATAACTGTTCGCACAACACAGTCACTTACTCATGCAATTCACTCACATACCCAAACATCTGCATATAGCAGGCTCCGCCTTCTTGCATGCGGTCCATGTCATGCATTGTTGCTGCTCATGGATGTTAGTGGCTGCGTACCGATTCAGCAAATTCTTGGTGTTCTGAGTTTGTCAGTTCTTGCAGAGGGATGCCGGTCTCCAGAACTTAACCAACCTTGTGAGACTTCTAGCATCTTCTGAGCATGTAATTTGCCTCCTTTTGGCATGTTGTTCTCTGGGAACTATTTCTCTATCCTAACAGTACCTATAGGTACCATTCGCACAAACTCACACACAAGGGGACTTTGTAACATCTGCATTTAATACTAGATTCCCCTCCCCCTGTTCGTCTTCCACACTATCTAATCTGGAAAGGAATCCTATGTTCATTAATAGGAAGAAAATTTTTAAAATCTCTTGATTTTTAGAAAAGAAAAATATCACAGTATTAATCAAAACAAAATCACCCTTGCCCTCAAATAATTGACCTATGCTGCTTTTGCCAATACTGCATGAATTCTGGCCCAAGACAAGACGCATGTAGACCTTTCCTTGCAGATCCATTTGTGGTTTTGCTTTCACTGCATTGGATATTTAATATTTCCTTTGAGGGTTTGAGCTTTCTTGAAAGAAGGGGTAGATCAGGTGCATGGTACGGGACACAGACTGAAGAATAAAATATTGTGGCCCCAGAAGAGTCAACAGAGAATAACCTTCGTGTGTATTCTTTCAATTTTCAGATGCTAATCCACACTTATTCTCATTATTTCACTGCTCCTGTTTCATTGAGCTAGACCAAACAAGAAGTAACTGCAAACTTATATCCAGATAGTTTTAAACATACAGAGTTATCAGGTATTTATCACAGATGGTGATATCCAAAGCATCTCAAACATTTTGACCTAAGATGCTCCACTGAGCATAGCCATAGCCAATCATTTTAACAGGTTGTAAAAGTGTGAAGGGAGATTGAATCCTTTCACAGGGCCATTGCAAAGCAAATTTAAAGAAGATACAGTGCAGTGAAGAGGAGATGTCCGGGGGAGTCATAAGCGTTATTATAAATACACTTCTATGAGGGATGACTATCTGCAGACACAAAGTTTTGTACTAGTTTGATGATTCTGTCCTTTGCGCTCTAGGTTATAGCTCACCTATCAAAATAAACAATCATTATCTTCTGTCATTGCAGCAGGGTGCCATAGGAGCAGCGAAGTGACTGGGTCAGCTGTTGCTCTCTGTGACACAGCACTAAGACATTGTTCTGCCACCTGTGTGCATCAACTTCGTGTCTTCTATTCTCATTGTTCTTGTCACTTTCTCCTGTTAGCTTTAACAACTGTCTTCCTCCTCCCTTTGGGGCAGTGGAGAAGGAAGGCAAGTGTAAAATCCTATTAATATATGCAGGCATGCACAGACACACAAGCAGACACATCTGTTGTTTCATAAATCAGTAATAATACTCAGAAAAGATAGAACTATTCTTGATGGATTGGACCAGCGCTGAAAAACAGTTTTGACAACCCATGTTTTTGTGTCAGGAACCTCCTTCAGATTCCTCAGATGAAACGTTCCTGCTGACAGCCCTTGTGATCCTGGAGTGATACTTCAGAATTGAATAACAAGCAAAGCCCTTCTCTAAAGCAATAGATGAGTCTTTCTCATTTGTGCTATCAATTGCTCCTTCCTACTCCGAGGAAAATTGTTTTGTTGTTTTGAACTAGGTAGTTCATTCTACAGACAAGGCTGTGCAATTTCCATTTGTGCACTGAGAATCAGTTCTAAAAGATTGGGTTTTTTTCCAAAATTAACTGTTTTCTGTTTATTTTTTTATTTAATATGAAACATGTCAGTATTTCAAATTTTAAATACAGTTGTTACTACATTAAAGAGCATATTATTATTATCTGTCTCTGGTAATATGCATTTGCTCCTGCTGTTAAACCCCCCACAAAGGGCCTGGTCTTACCTTCCTGATTTGAATCCCTAATAATTCCACTTAATTTTGTGTGTTAAACCTACGGGAGAAACAGAAAGTAGAATCTGACCAAAAGGTCTTTGCTAATAATATCAAAGAAACTAAAAAAGAATCAGGTCTTTAAATCTGGGTAAACATACTGCGGAGGAAATGGACTTTTAAGAAAAAGAGAACCAGCTTTGATATCTAGCTCAAATAAAGTGAAAAACAAGATAAAAACTTTGAAGGTGTTTTAAGTGGGCACACGGTGCTCTGGCTCTGTCAAGAGACACCAGCTGAGCAGGGTCATGGTCCCAGCAGGAAAGCCTTCACAACATGCGTGCTTTAAGAAACACAGCTGGTGACTCAGGAGATTATTACCTGATAGGAACCAGCTCAGCGAAGTGGGATGTGAGTGTCAGGTGGAAAACCTCTGTCTTCCCAATGATACATAACATCAAGGTTCTGTGCATTCAGTGATGATGCACTCCCTGCAAAACCAGGTATTTCAGATCCTGGGGACACTCTCACTCAATGAGTTAGAGTATGTTAAAACATTATTTGCAATTTAACTGCATAAAGTCAGCTACTGAACTAAGGAGGATCACCAAATTTGTGAACTGAGAACTTTGGGACAACTGCACATATGCAGGTTTTTGGCAGCTGGGGCAGGAAGGAAATGAGAAAACTGCTTCTTTTTATGTTTCCATCTCCATCTTTCACCTTTTCCTCAAACGACCATCAAACATTACTCCACCCAGCCACACATCCACCTTTCCTGATCCCTTAGCAGCTCTCTCACTCTCAGCCACTTGACTTGCCTCTCTTTTCCTTATGTTTTTAATCTTAAAACCATGCAGGTCATCTACCTCCCTTGGCTTCCAGTGCTGTTATTACAGTGCTGCTTTCGAAGGGTGTCTCTCCTACTGTCAGCTTGCTGCTTCTCTCTTCTGGGTCCGAATGTACCTTCTGTGTTCCCAGTGTAAAATAGCAAGGCAGAGGAACATAGAGTCACTTATTAATGTTTTTATTTTTTTTTCATGGACACCCAACAGAGAAAGGAGAAGCCCAAGATCTATCTTTTGCTACAATCAAAATAACTCAATGATGTGGGACATTCACCTGGTTTAAACAAACAAGCCTTTAACGCTCGATTTCTCCTAAGCTATTATCTCCTACTATTCTCCCTCCTTCACAATTGTTTTTATGTAGTCTTCCACTGTCAGTGGGTGTTGGGGCTTTCTAAGTTTTTGGCTAGGCATCAAGTAATTCAAAAGTGTAGAAGGCTCAGTGCTTGTTGACATTTTACTTCAGCACTGGCTTTAAGAAAAATTAATGTTTCCTCAGTAGGCAAACATGTGGCCGATGTGATATGGCATAAAAGCATGATAAAATCAAACTGAATAGGGGAAACAATAGCAAGCTGCTGGACAGGAAAATAAAACCAAGATAAGAAGAGACAAAAGTCATCTTTTCTGTTTGCCTTCATAAATTTATGCCAGGATAAAATACGTTGAATTCTCTGCCTTGTTTTTGGTTCTTCCAAGGTAGTGTTGAAATAAAGTGCCTTGAATTGGCTATTTTTCATTTGTTTGTTTGCAAGTTCCTCCAACAATAGTCTTGATTAAAGCCTTTTCTTTGAAAATTGCTACTTTTCTTTTCCATAACAGAAAACCTAAACCACTTACAGAGATAAGTCGGTAGTGTTACAGATCTTATTTTCCTGTTCCAGGTTGCTCTGAACCCCTGGGGATGAAATCAGGACATATACAGGACTACCAAATTACTGCCTCCAGTGTTTTCCGAACACTCAACATGGACATGTTTGCTTGGGAGCCCAGGAAAGCCCGACTGGACAAGCAAGGCAAAGTTAATGCCTGGACCTCTGGCCACAATGACCAGTCACAGTGGTTGCAGGTAAAGTTTCACATGCATTTTCCTAAATGTTTACCTTCTTTGTATTTCAGGTATGGGGAAGGTTGACTGGTTTAGGATTATACTCATATTCTTCAGCTTCTGAGTTTAACCATCCTAACTCTGCCACACGTGGATGATGAAGCTATGAAAGCCCACACAGATCTTCATGTCTTTGCTACCTCAGTTGCAGTAAACCCTGCTCAGGGAAACCTTCACCTCCACTAGCCAAACCTTACAAGCTGCCCAGCAGCCATGAATTTTCCTTTGTTAATGGACACAAATACTAGTTGCAGATCTGTTTCACTAGCTTCTCTTTTGTTGAGAGAGATTTTTTTTTTCCCCCCTTCTGTCCTTCCAAAGTTCCCTGGAAAAGTGTATTTACTTCAGCTTTGTGCACGTTAGCAAATCTGGCCCACAGAAATTATCTTTGTCTAATTGAGACTGCTCAAAATTACCTTCTGATGTCACTCTGAAGCTAGCAAGACTGATTCAGCACTTGAATTCATTATAAAGCTGTGCACAGGGGTTGTTTTCAGCCTGGGAGTGTTTTGTACAAATCAGTAGTACGCTAATGTGAAAGATTGCAATAAATCACCAGTATGGAAACCTATTTGACCAGTCGCTGACACATTTATATTTTTTGAATTGTTGAAAATAGCAGTGTATTGAGTCAGCTGCCAGTTTGCAGTGCAGTTCTCAGTGGGAAGCCTCAATAGCACTACGCATAGCTACTAACCCCCTGAAATCTTTTCACATATAAATTATGACATATTAGCTTTTTTACCTACAGTTGCTAAGCAATTTAGCAGTATAATTACTCTCTTTTCTCCAAGTTTACACATGTACTGAAAGGAAGGAGCAGTTGCCTTGTCTATTTAACTTTTGAATAACTGAAGATCCTGGGATTTGCTGAAAGTGTTTTAGAGCAGCCTGTTGAAACAGCAGTTAATAACTTCTGGAGAGGAGGAAGATTTTATTGTTGTGTTTTACAGTGGAGAAGCAGATGAAAATGTTTCTCCATGTAAAAGAGAGGCAGTTGTATCATATTTAGCCCCATCAGTGATCCCAAGAAACCAAGGGTGTGCAGAGACTCTACAGAAATATCCTGTGGTGTGTTATTCCTCCTGTGGGTGACAGTGGATTTTTAATTCTTATATTCTAAAATTTTCCATCCTGTTCCAAGTCTTGCTATACTTGAACCTACCTGAACCTGCAAATTGAATCTGACCACTTGCACAGTCTCTGCAAGTCCTTGAAGTATCAGGCATACTTTTTTTTATCTGGTCAAAAGAAAGTTGTGAAGAAATATTTGTCTTTTATTTCATTTGTCATATGGCTATGATATGAGTTCAGTAACTTCACAGAAATATGACCAATTTACCCTTTCCTGAAAGTCATTATACTTACGATATTTTTCCAAAAGAGGATGATAACATTTCCTGATTGAAAAAAAAACAGGTGGTATTAAAACCACTTGTTTTTTCAGTGCTTAAACTGGTCGTTGACTTCTACTATAGGCTGATTGTTTTGAATTCAGTCCACAAGTAGAGATGGGCTCACATGCTTCAAGTCTAGGTAACGATTCTGTAAGAAAGACATGCGTTTCATTTAAGTTCATCCATTCATTGTTCTCTTTGCTGTTTTTTCTTTAAAACACAGAGTATTGTATTGTAAACTTTTAAACACACTGACTGCAATTTTATCATCATGCTGCTTTCATGGAGTTTAGTCAAAACACATTTATAAGAAAAAGCGTGTGAAAGCAAACTTAGTTGTATGCTCTTTTCCCTCAGCAAATACATATTACAAGGAATGATCCCAATAGCAATTACATGGTATCCTTAAACGGGCGTAAAGTAAGAAATAGATTTCTGGATTTTCCTAAAGTAGCTGGCCTACTAATATGATATTTCACAGTGTTAGCTTTCCATGCCTTTTGAATTTTCCCCACATGCCTTATTTTGTTTATCTTTTATAATTTTCACTAGAAAACCTATAAAATTGGGTAAAAGCCTACTGAATGCCTTTAAAAATTATTGTTGTAGTATGTGGTATACGGATGACTTGAACAGATCTGTTTTGACTTGCAGTTACTTTGCAGGATCCATGCCCAAATGCCATTGCTATCAACTGTTCCTCTGATTAAAAACTTGTGTGTTGACACATATCTCAGAGCACCTGCTGTGATAATGGTTGCTGAGAGGTGATGTTTGCATCATGTGCATAAATGCTACTTGCTGCTTATGGGCAGTTCACAGCACTTTTGGATGAACCTTAGAGATAAATTCTTCTCCGTCATGAGCTGGGGTTGTTTTACTCTGTTTTCTCTCAAAAAGGAAAATGCTGAAACTTCTGTGTATTAAAAAATGCAGTCATTAACAAGTATGCTCTTTGTTTTAAAGTGTTCTGGATAGCTACATCCATAATTTAGCTCCAGAGGGCAGGAATATGAAGTATTATGTGGCTCTGCAAACAGACTGTGCATTTTTGAGTTCAAGAAGAATACTCACCTTATTGGTGCTGCCATTGTTGAAAATCTGTTGTGATCTAGACTCTACTCACTTATGAACTCCAGGTTCCCCACGCAACACTCCTTTACACCTAACACCATCATTAGTAATGGAAGAAAGTATTTTTGTGATGTGGGGGAAAAGTTAATGAGATTAGATGACCAAAATTATACTTTTCCAGCTCAGTCATAATCTGGGTCTGAATTCCCCCATGTGCTTGTTCAAGGGCACTCTTGCCATTCCTTTAAAGATGATGCTGCAGAAGCCATGTCAGTTACCTGACCTAATTCATGGCACAGGATCTTCCATTAACTTAGGTAACCTGCCTCTTTAATGTCTCCATACTCATCAGAGTTGAAATCTATGCAGTTTGGTGATACAGAACAATGTAGCTCTTCAGGCTTGGTACCACATCTAATGCAAATAGTAAGTTCCAGCAACTCTCTCTGCTCCTGAATGCTTTTCTTTAGGGATTGCCTTCATTTTGGAGACATCTCTGTGAAATTATCTGAATAACAGTAAAATGAAAGACTGGGGGGAGGTGGGGAAGTGAAATTTAAAAAAAAAAAAAAAAAAAAGCAATGGTTTGCTTCCCGTAATTGTGTATAAAATTAGCATAAACTAAGTGAGGTAAAGCGTTTCAGGTTAATTACTGAGAAAAGAAAGAAAAGCCTAAACTTCACTTTCCTACCAGGCAGTCCCTTTCCCTCATTACTTTGATTTGCTTGTCAGCATCATTTGCTACCTTGAACCAGTTCACAGGCTTTTCCCAGGATCTCTTGCTGAACTACAGTGACCAGGCTGCTTTGCCTGTTTGGAGAGTGCTTCTGCTCCTCCTGGACACAGTCCAGGACTGTCATTCCAGCCAGTCACCCCACTTTGCATTTCTTCAGTTATTTGACATTAAAGGACATGTTAAAGTACTTCCCGCCTTATGCCCAGAATGAGGCACCAAGGCTATAAAGATTATTGAAAATTATTCCTACTGATTTTTCAGGTGCTTGGTGACTGCTCTTGTAAACAGTTTTTCACCGTTCTGTATCTCATTTTCCTAGCCGAGACTATCATTCAAAAGAATTAACATTTTTCTCAAAATCCATTCTCACTCTACTACTAATTGTCTGCAGTTATAAATTATGAAATCAGGACAGCGGCTTAAACTCCTGTTTCTCTATTTACTGTTAGTTAAGTTTTGATGTTTTTAAATATTTCCCTGTTTCTGCTAGATCAGCAGATGCCATATCCATTGTTGTATTGATTTCCCACTCTCTCACTGCCTAATAAGGACAGCAACACCTTGTACTTTAATGCCTTTGCCCGTTTGTCCTTTGCCTGGTGCTTCAGCAAGTAATTTCTCTGATGCTGTTTCTCTGATCTACCATCCTCTGCAATATTCCTTGGAGCTGAGGCATCTGAGTTCATTTGGTGTCTCCAAATAGCTGGAGCTTTCTTCTCCACCCAACCATCTCCTTTGCATAAATTGTTTTGTATGTTATCCCAGTTCTAACTTTCTAATTGTACATGGGTATTGGTAATATTTTATCTTAAAACGGGTGATATGCTGGGTTTTTTGAAGGTCTGTATCTCTGCAGAGCACAGCTGGATGAAAAGGATGCCCATCTTGGAAGCCTGCTGAGGTTCCTTTTGTATCCCAATGTTATCTTCAGGTCACCAGCAGCACTGCAGTAGCTTTATGTTTCTAGTTGTACTTGAAACTTTAAAACAGTTTACTCGCTGCAAAAATGACTTTCATCTGGTTCTGGTTGGAGCTTGTATTTTTCTGCAAAGCTAGTGGAAGATTCTGCAGCTTGATGTGCATGAGTAATAAACCTGATACAGTTTATCCACAGTTCTTTTATATAGTTACCATTGAGCTCAGATGGTTTAAGAAAATCATCCCTCCCTTGAATAGTGGAGTGGAGCAACAAGCAATGTCTTATTCTAATGTTTCTCTTGCTGATTGTATGTGATGGAATCAGCTAAGCACTATTAGGGAAAAGCCAGTTGCTGATAAAGATAGCAGATTGTTTGAAGATTGGCAAAGCAACTGTTATATATATACCTACACATTTTTAAAATGTGATGATTGCCAGTAGTAGAATACATTTGGGTTGGGTATTTTCCTGCCAACCTAATCCCCAGTATTAGACAATATTGCTGAGATTTTTCATCAACACCATTAGAAAACAATTGTCTCAGTGCTGCAATTGACTTATTCTTTAGTTTAATACATGATCATCTTTTTTACATCACAGTCTTTTGTTTGAAAACAAAGGCAAAATTGTATTCCAAATATTTATTCACTTTTTGTTATATATGTGCAAAACCATCTCTATCTACAAAGTCTCATGCCATCATAAGTTCTACTTATCTTCATTGTCTAGCATTTATTTACAGTGATTAAGCTTCTAAGTGATCGAATGAAAGAGTTGTTATCTAAAGCCTAAACCAGACCCAGCTTCTACTCAGTTTTTCTTAGAGAGTACTCTTGTAGAAAGTAGACTTTGTGCTACGTTTCTCCAGTATTTACAAAATTTGACAGTGGTACATGTTGTGCTTTGCACCACCAACACATGTCATCTGAAATTGTCTAAATACTAAGGTAAATGAGGATTAAGAGGAGGCAGACGGTAACCATGTCTAATGCTATGTCAGCTCCAGCAGCCTCGTGCAGAGCACAGCTAACATGAGCCTAGAGAGACAACCCAGACCTTTTTTTGCATTTCACCAAGTTATTTGCTATATAACCTGATGCAAAGGGACTAAACAACAGTAATTTTTAATTTTATGGATTCTATATATAAAATTTGCATAGGCAACTTATAGATATCGTAAAATATCTACTTCTAATTAGTTGCTTAGGCTCCTTCTATAGTCAATGGGAAGAGGACAGCACTATCAGGGAATAATTCATCCTACCCTAAGTAAGTGTCTTAAGTTTCCTGTTATGAATCACCCTGGGGATATGCCTTTACTCTGTTAGCCACAGAAAGAGACAGACAATTAGCTTAAACTAGAAGATAATTTTTTGAATTATGAAAGTTACATGATGTGAATCCTTCCCTTTTTTAATATGGGAAGAGAATATGATATTTCATCTCATATTGGTTAGCTGAGCTTATTTTAATGTGGTGTTCGTTCTGTCACTACAGAAAAGGAATGTTGTTTCCTGTCTCTCGTGTGGTATTTGCTTCTCGTCTATTATTGCACCTGCCTCTTTCTTCCCTTTTTTGTTGTATTTACCTGTTTTTTTGTAATGAATTCTGCAGAGGCTTACTAGATAGGAAATCACTATACTTTAGCATTTCCTAAGTGCTGAAAACAACTCATAAGGAGAAAATTGTGTGGATCGTTTAATTATGTTTTGAATTGTGTTGTTAACAAAGCAAGCATTAATACTAATACTGGTTAAAGTAGCCAATAAGTCATTTCTGTCTGGCCACCAGCTTAAATATTTTATTTTAACAACGACACTCTGGAAAAAAAAGAAAATGCTTAACAACATCTTAATTCAATAAAGACTTGAAAGACCCAAAATTAGAATAGGATAAAATTAAGACCAATCTAGTAATTAACATAATGAGGAAATTACATGACTTCTAGAAGGCTTGGACTGCTAAACAGTGTGGTGTGACTGGTCTTTGAAAGATACAGTATTCTATGGGAATTGTAAACTTAATTATAACACATTATAAACGAAAGGCATGTATCTTTCTCTGCAGCTTCAATAAACCACAGCCATCACCAACAGATCAGGAAAGCAATCAATGTCCTTTACGTGTACAGCAGGAAAAGGTCTCCCTCATTCTTCAGTTGCAAAGTTGGTACTGTTTTTTAATTATAAGTTCTCCCAAGTAGAAAAATGAGTTCTCAGATTTCAGATGGCAAAAGACAAGTTGTGCAGAGATCAACCTTTCTTTGTGCCATGCTTTTTATTGGGATACTGAAAGATTTTTACAGTCAATATTGGTCATTTTATCTTTTCAACTCAAAGTCATGTTTTTTCTTTTCTTGTGGTTCTTGGCAAGGCAGCTGTCATTTTCTGCTTGAAGGACTTGGACACTCAGCTTTGGCATCTCCTTGGTCTTATGTTTACCTCGATGAGGAGCTTCACAGAGTAATATTCTGTTCACACAGTCTGATAGTTCACAGGATGCAGCAACATAACAAGGCGGGTTGTGATTAATTTATTAATATGGATCTTTCCTTTGCCAGAAACTTACTATAGATAAATTTCCCTATGAAAAGCAATCAGTGGTAGAATGAGGCAGTAATGGACAAATAGTTCCAAGTGGTTTAGTCAAAGACAAAAGCAGGTAAAAAGAGATACCCACTTCTAAACTGCACATTGTTGAATTTACCTACTTTGCACTGCCTAGGTTAGAATGCCAAACAGATGACTTTACTGACTTCTTCACTTGCCCATAAACTGTAGAGTTAAGTTTGCAACTAGATGATCACTGTTTGCTTTTAAGACAGTGTGTAGCTCAAGATGAATAGCAAGCTTTTTTTCTTTAGTGTTTTTTGGGTTTTTTTTAATGCTGATCCCTCTGTATGTTGCCAATGCTTTTTTAACACTACTAACAAACACATAGCTTAGAGAAATGGTATTAAGAGGTATGCCTTGATTTCCTAGTTGCAGTTACCTGCCAGCAAATATTTGATGGCCGTTCCAGAGGTCCCTCTCTAACCCAGTTTTTTCCCCCAAATCATTTCAAGTTAAATGCATTATTCACATTAATAATGTTACTAAATAGTGCATTTCAGCATTGCCCTTCCTAAATTGCTTTTGACTTTGCAAATCTTCCTTCTGCAATTCATTTTATGGAAATGTTTATAGTGGTAATTGAATTTAAGCCTTGAAATTAAATAAGGCAGCATAAAATCTTCGTTTATTTTGCCTTTTCAATGCTGTATTTAGGCTGTATTTTATCATTTAGGTAACAAAGTCTAGAGCCTTGGTAGAATCATTGATTTTACTCTGGCCAAATACAAAGAGATTGTTAGAAGGAGAGGCAGAGCACAGAAGCCCTTTGTTGCAAGATGTCTGGGAAATAAGCAACAAATAGATACAGCATGACTATTTCCTGGGATAAAATTTGTATGACAACACCTTCATAAACAGGTACAAAGGAAAGAGTGTGTCTGAACTGTAAATTAGCTATGCTTAAGATTTTATAGGAGAAAAAGGTTTCATTGCACAAAACCCTACTCTGTTCAGTGAATTATATTCCCTACTCTCTCTGTTAAGTCTTCAGTAAAAAATGAGGGGTTAAATCAGTGTTCCAGAGCCTATCTCTGAAACATAACAAATTCATCATCACTAGCAAAAATTACTTGAGACGTTTCCATAAATAGGTGAATCATGTCTAGCTCCAAAGCATTGCAAGAGCGTACTGTCAGTTCCCTTACTGACTTGCAGTTTTTCTCTGTGTATCACTCCCCGGCAGATGAAAGTTAAATTGAATAATGACCCATTTCCTATTACAATAACAGTTTTTGATCTTGCTTTAAAAAATCTGGGAGTGTAAGCGAAAACTCTATGGTTGTTCTGAATTTTGATGTACATAAGATTTGAGTCTGAAGTATTTTTTGCTACTGTGTACTTACAGTGGAAATTTTGCTCTTACTTGATGCCAGTAGCAGCACCTTCTGAAAATGGCATACATTCAATTTTAATGGAAAGATGTTAGTTTTTCATTGTTTTAAATTCCTACCTGTTTTACCTAACTATCCTTTCCACTGATTTGAAATAATGTTCTCTGTGAAACAAAACCATATTTTCCTTGCCCTCTCTTAAAATAACAAAATGGCTACAAAATTGGCTAGATAGGAGTGCAGAAGGAAAGGATGCAAATGTGTTTCTTATTCATGCCTTCTTCTTCCATGGCAGTGTTTCAAAATAGCATCCACTTTTTCCTAATAAAACTGCTCATTGTTTTCGTAGCTACATCTGAATTAGTTTTAGACTCAAGCACAATTGGACACAGTTGTTGCCCAACAATACTTTCAGTCTTGACGAGACAAAGGGATGAGAAAGAAAATACAGATGAGGGAGAGAAATGGAGTGACCTTGACAAGGTCAAGTATCTTTAAGCAAAAAAAATACCTGATGTAAAAACAGATAAGACAAAAGCCAGTGCAGGATGAAAGCAAAAGAATAGAGTGGAACTGGGTCTACTTCTGTGTTCTGATAGCTCAATGCTTTTTTAATTGGACTGTGCTGTTTTTATTAGCCCTGCACATTTGTTCCCTGCACAAATGTTACTTCTTGACTAAGCAAGACACTTATATTTTCTTCATGAATCTGTCAAGATCTTGTGAGTAAAATATACAAAGTTCTTGGAAAGCTATTCTTCACTGAATAGGCCTTTCAGTTTTGCATTCATATGATTTTAGTCTTTACGCCACTTTAAAAATGCAGTGAAGCTGTATTACAAGATTCTGGTTGACTTTACATGTTTGTTCAAAATCTGCTATTTATTTTCTTATTTTATTCCCTACATGAAGTAGATGATAGAAACAGATTGGTTCCTGGCTTGGCAAATGGTGAACAGAGATTGTATCTTTTTTGCTAAGTAAATAATGTAATTGAGACACAAACACAAAGAAGTGGTGGTGGCAAAGGAACCTCAAATTAATCTAAATTATAAGGCAACAAACTGCCTTGCAGCCTTCTTCAGAGGAGGGGGAAAGGTGCTTAACCAGGCTGACATTTACCTAGCAGTAAGCAGAAAAATGAAATAATCCTATCTCAGCATGTTAAAGCATCACATAAAGTAGATATGCACATTTCTCTTGCTGTTTCTGAATCTTAGCCTATTCATTGGTTTCAGCATGTATTTTTCCCCAGTAACATCCCAATCATAGTTTAGTGTTGGTCTCAGCAGAATACTTAATAGCTTGGCTTTTTTGGTTTTGGCTTCCATGTTAACTCACGTGTGTCTATATAGCAATGTATTGTGCAAGACCCTCTTTCCAGTCTGCTTAATAACATTCATCCTGCTTGATCCTCAAGTAACGCAAGAGCAGTTTCCCTGTCAGAAAACATGACATAAGAGAAAAATCTTAGCAGAAAAGGTAAGAAAGAGAGAAGGAGAATTTAAAAGGGAAACCACAGCAGACGCAAAAATACTGCAACTAAACATTTCTTCAATTATCTGGGTCTTGTTCAAGAGCACCTTGAGACTTGTAATATAGACTGCCAGAACAGGCTCTTGTTGGAATTTCCTCACTGATTTGGGGCTTGTGTCTGTGTGTACATCTACTCACAGGAGCTGAGACTTACTCAACAGGCATAAAGATAGAAATACAGGCAGATTTTCTCAGAACGGAGACGGTTTTTATTCTGTAATTCATCTTTGACATCAGGACAGAGCTGAGATGATATCTGAGTTGACAATGCTTGTGTTCACGTTTGATACTTTTCTCTAAAATAAGTCAGATAATGGTTATTTTAAAGGAATGAATACTTTAAAAGTTAGTCCTTGGGATTACAAGAACTTCCTGCCTAATTATGTCCTATACATAACCAAGTCTTAATTGCTTTTGTTGTTGGAGTGATCTCCTTAGAAGCTTCATGTTTAATTAACTGCAAGATATATTAAACCTATTTCAACCCAGCCTTTCTTTGTTGTATAATTAAGCAGAAAAATATTTTCACAATTAAAAGTTAATTCTATATATAGCTAGTAAAAGGAAAACACCTCTGTAAAAAACACAGATCTGTTATTTCTAATGGCAAAAGTAAAAATATTCAGACCTATCTTAATGGGTCATCTTTGTTAAGAGGTAATGAGAAATACAACACACCAATACTGTTTTCAGCTAAGAAGTATTAAGAAGAAAACTGTCAGAATGTTTTTTAAAGGCCTTACCGCAGATGGTTAATGATCTCTCTTTGGCAACATCAGAAAGACCACAAAGGCATGATACAGTATTTATAAATATTGGAGCAGACCCTCACTGTATATTCCTTTACCTGAATTTATTTTTATTAACTTTACTTTGGGATGTTCCTCAGTTTGTCTTATTTATACTTCAGTTACATTGAACTCAAACACTGCCGCTGTATACCAGATATACAAATACTGTGGATTCACTTTTGTGTTTTCCTGCATAATGCTGAGCTTCCTGAACTTTTAGAAAGCTCAATGGCATGTTGGAGGAGTAGCTAAGGCTTGCTTTTTTGGAGAAGTACCAGACAGCTTCAGCTGATGTTGTTTCATGGAGCCAAAGAATAAAAGTAAGAGATTTTTTAGAACGTGGTTTATTGACTCACTAGCTAAATTGCATGGCAATGTTGAGACTATAAAACTCAGTGACCAACTGAATTGGCAAAGCATAGATGCCTCCAAACTCAATAAGGGCCACAGAGCACAGCAGTCACATAGTTGAGAGCGGCACACAAGTCCACCACAGAAGAAAGCCATATTGTTTTCAGTGTCTCTCATTGAGCCTGTAAGGTTCTTCATCCACTTCAACAGGATCTCTGGAAATAGCACGATTCTTTTCTGTATATAAATATGTGGTGCATGCTAATACATGTACAATGAATGGGGTGAAGCAAGCACGTGGACATCACAACAATGTGTGATGATCACACATTAGGACAATGTGAGCCACATCCAAATGAGCCTGACAGCTGACCATCAGTAGAGAGGTGCTTGGTGACTAACAAACGAATGATACATTCATTTTGCTCCTTAAGACAAGCTTGCCTGTTTTCTGCCCGCAGATCTATCTCCACTGGGAGGACTGCTTTACACAAAACAAACCTCAGAGGTGCTTTAAAACAGCTGCCAGTTTAGTTATTAGTGGTTGACCGTTTCTCACAGCATCTGCCACCAAACCGTTTATTCTTTTCACTTCCCCCAAATGTACATCGATATAAATTGCAGGACTACGGTAGGATTTGCTTTGTGTTCCGAAATACATCAGAGGGGTTGTTTTTATTTGAGAGCAGCTTAGAAGTCTTGTTTTTCAAGTTTCACAGCAATAATTCATAGTCCTAGAAGGCCTTTTGATATTAAAAATTAAATCTCTGTTTTATGAGAATTTAAGAGTTATTTGGGGGTTATTATCAGAGTTTTAACATGGTTCTCTTTATTTTCTTTATTCCCCATCCTACTGTACGTAATTTTGTGTTGCTAAGGCAATCTGACTTTATAAATATAAGCAAAATATTTTTTTTTGTAATTCTAAGATAATTTTCCATTTAAAATATGCATAATAAATAAAACACAAGACAATGAAGGAAGGGTCTTTTGTGAATTTTGCCTGTCTGAGTTACTTTGTATCTCTGCAGATGCATATGGGGAGGGTGCAATCTCATATAATAATTTTTATATATATATGACTTTTTTAATTTTCTGATTGCATTCCACTCTTATAGTAAAATGTCATAAAATGTTATTTGTTTTTAGTTCTAATGAAACAATAATGACACCCACTATCGGGGCAAGAGAGGATAGGTAGCAAAGGACTTTAGTGTTGGATTTTTTGACCTTCTGAAAAGTCAAACTTCAAATGGAATAATAGCATTCTGGCAAAAAATGGAGCAATTGGAAATAAATTTTGTCATGTTGAGTAACATCTAACTGTGATTTTAAAAAGTCTGTCATCTATTATGGAAGCTCACTCGGAAGGTGGAAATTGTGCCTAATCAATTTACATTGCAATTCTCCCCTATTGCATGAGCCTTTCCATTTCATTTTGACTAAAACAAGAACTGAATTCTGGGAATTAGATTTTAATTCTTGCATTAAAAGATATAAGCAAGTTAAACTTTAATGCACAAGAAAATAAATGAAAACATGAAAATTAATTATTCAAATTTAATCTGTTCCTCAGTTTTACAGAGAACTGTAAATCTCATTTGAGCATTGCACTTCAGCCATTTAGGCAATGTGGTCCTTAAAATTGGGATAGAGACTGTATGAGGAGCTTTCTAGACAATTTGATCATCTGTCACTTTGTATTGTATCACCCCATTATTTCACAGATTAAAGGGAAATGTGTAAAAAGAAACTCAATGCCATGATTATAAAAAAGCATTGTTTATAAAATACGGAACTCTTCACTGAACTACGCTTGATTTTAATTGTCATGTGGCAGGGATAAAAACAAAGGCAAGCAGTTCTGTTATTTTGTTATATTAATTAGTTTATCACACCAACTTTAGGACCATGTTGCCCACAAAAGACTGTAGGAGCTATTTGGGAGGATTTTTACAGCTCAGAAACTGCCGTTAACTAACCTTTTACAGTAATGTAATTTTTTTTTTTTTTTTACAGAAATGTTAATATCCAAGATAAACAATGTCTACTTGAAACAGAAGTAGAAGTAAAAGAAGCCAGCTAGTGTATGTTCAGATATGGGTGGCAGCATGCTGATCTTCACTTTTTGAGTTAGATTTAAGAATCGATGCTGTGATGTTTCAAAAATAAGTATCAGAAGTCTGATCCAGAATGTAGCATAGTCAGTGTAAATACTGGTATTTATTTTTGTATATTTTTGGCACGGTACATAGGATAATGACTGGGAGTAAACAATGTCATGCACTGCAACCCCTAGTCATACACCTCTACGTTACGAGAGCAATCACTCCTGTTAAGTGCAGGATTTGTTGTCCATACCATCCTGTAAATTATTTCTAGCTCAGTTGCCTAAAGTATTTGACAAGCTTTTAGCAATTTGGTTTTGTGTTGTGGGTTTTTTGTTAACTTTGAGACCAATCTTCTAAGTTCTCTGTATGTAACATAACAAAAAAAGTCAGAAAAAAGTATGGAGAAATTGGATTGGGAATGCAATATGCAGTATTTTTCACACTATAAGAATTAAGTGGGGTCACATGAGATTAGGAGGTGGCAGGTTTATACAAATAAAACGAAAGATATCCACATTAAGAGCTAGCGTTGAGCTCACTATAGTAGTGGTAGTCCATACCACTAGCCACCTATAGACTCTATGAACTGAGGATTTAGGAATTTCATGCTTTCTGCACCCCCATTTCTTCTCTGTACTGCCCATAAGTGGATAATAAGATACTGCCTGTTGTGCACGGGTAAGGGAAGTACGTGTGACAAGAACTAGAGGACATCAACAGTGGGAGTCAGGTTCTAGGAGGTGGTTTTACACAATTCATGATAGACCAGAGAAACTCTAACAAAAGATTTTGTGGCTGTGAGAAGTTGATCTGAATTCAAGGGGACACTGGACATGAACTCATCCAGTTCTTACAGGAAGAAACCCATTAGGAATTACTAAATAGACAAAACACAAGAGGCTTAAGAAATTCCCTTACCTGAAAATTAATGGAGACTGCAGGTGTATTAGGCCAACACATATGTATATATTTTGCCTTTTGTATCTGCTTTTGGCCACTTCTAGAAGCCAAACACTGGGACCTCGGTTTGCATCAGTACAGCGTGTCCTCTTCTGTCGGTCTTCTACAGAGACATTTACCATACAAGCAAAGGTACCACAGTCAAGGAAAGGGAAAAATAAACTGAACAAGAAGGTTAGGACAGCATAATGATACTTCATTAACATAATATTCTTTTTTTTTTTCTTTTTTGTTTTATTTTCAGATTTCTGTGTAATTCTATCATTAGGAGAACTGCTTTAAAAAATTCCTGTTTCATTCAGCTGGAAGTAAATGCTCAGTGCTTCAGGCCAAATACGGGGCACATGTTTCTGTATTCTGACAATCAAAATCGTTTTCTCCACTGAGCTTGCATAATCTGATTGACTCAGGAGTAATGTCAAAAGACTAATTTATGGATGCTACTCTAATTTTATAGAACTTTCTGGTTTATTTCTGCAGAATCATGTCCTGCAACTGTTGCTCCAGTTTACAATAGGACTTTTCCTGTTTTATAATCCTGTAAAAGGATCATTTCAGTATGATTCCTTACTGTGTACATGTGTGTTTGCATTTTTCCTAAATCTATTTAGCCAAATCTAAGCAAGTCACTGGCACTTCATCTCTCTAGTGTCTCTTAAAGGGAGGCAAAGAGCAATTACTGCTTTCCTGAGATGCCTATCTGGGAGATACAGAACGAATGGCCCTCTGGAGGAGGCTGTTCTCTCCATTGACTCTCCATTCACTCTGCTGAGTTGACATGGCTAGCTTTGGTTACGAGCCTACCTTTCAGAAAAAAAGGTTAATCGAGATTAAGTCTACCCCAACTTGTCATTCAGTATTTTTAGTTGAAGTAATTTTAATATAATTATCCAACTAATTTTTTTTCAATATTATTAGGGTAATAACCCAAAATATATTCCTACACAATAATTTTGATGCTAAGAATGGTATTGTGCGAGCATGCTGTCCCCTGAAATTAACGAATGCCTTTTCCAGTTAGCCCTCAGAAAATGGCGAAAATCTTGGGGGTTAGCAATCAGGGCAACCTGATCGTACAGACAGATAATACAAAGTATTTGGAATTCGTTTTTAGCAGATCTGCTGGTTTCATCCACAACACTGGACTGAAAAGGTCCCCAAGGCACTGTCAGGTGGACAAGGAGGACTGCATTAGAACAGGGTGATAAGTACCTGAGGTCTGCCAAGGGGCTTCCTTATATTTCATAAATCCTCTGTGTGTATGTCTTCCTCTTTCGATTTTTATATATTTCATCTCAAGCTCTGTGCTGTATTTCACGTGATACAGCTGAAATACCTTCACCGTAGAATGAATTACCTACATAAGCAATAAGCAAGTAGCCAGGAGAACAACACATTTTATGTTATTACCTAATTGTTTCATTATCAATATTTCTAAACTCTTAAATTACAGTTATGTGTGGTAGTGTCAAGCGATCTTCACAATATTGTTTCTGTTATTAAGTAAAATTGCACAGAGGAGTTCACACTTCATAAAGGAATAGAAGAGCTATTGTGTAAATGGACAAAAGATGGTTTTCCACAGAAGAATTCTGAAGTGTTACTGATGGTCAATGAAATTTTAAAGGTACTGACAGTAGCTTTGATTTGTATAAATGACAATATTTTTCAGTCTGGTTAAATAAATGATTGGAGAATAGGCAAAATGCCGATAGCGAGCTATGTACAAAAAGATTAATTTACTGCAACATCCAAACGTGTTTGTGGCACATTGATGAGTAACTAATCAAGGCATAGAACATAATTACCTATGTCCACAATAAATGTTAGCAGGGGAAAAAAAATAGAGATTTAAGATCTGATTACTCAAGTCTGCATGACTTTCTTAGTATCAAAACCACCATTATTAAATGCACCTGCTTTAATAGCACTTGTAAAATGTCATTGTCAGAAAACACTATACAAATAAGGATGACATGCAGAATGTATTGTTGGATTACAAATATCACAGGAAGCATAGCTGAGTGAATTTAGGTCGTGAGCACTGTAACATGTACTTAAGAGTAACTTCATGCAACAAGAGCTTCAATTTTTTTGTGAGAACTCATAGGAATCTCTTGCTCATACAGAAGCAGAAAGATTTTCCACTCTACTGTGTTTCACTCTGATCGAGGTGAAAGCACTTTGTATTAGCTGAAGCTGGCAGTAGCAAAAATGTGTGATTTAGGCTAAGATGTTATAAGGAAACATTGAATGCTTGACACTCCATTGTAACAATATAAGCTGCTGTAGCACTTATGGGGGAACCTTATAGGGAGCAGAAGAGGCAGCAGGAAATTGGCATGGAAATAAGAGCTTGTCCACCCAACAAAGAACGAGCAGGTGTTTATGTGTTGTCTTGTTGTTCTTGTCATCACTTGAAGGAGGACGAAATGTTGCCTACAAGACATATTTTCTTCTAGGTGTATGTTTTTTTTTTTTTCCCTGGGATGAAGGGTTTAATTTGTACAACAGGTCAATGGATCTTGCATGGATGCTGCAAATTAATGTTTGAAGACCTGTTTAGATACCTGACTTTACAGTTTAATATTTTCATCATATTTATTTTGTGTTAATTGTTGTACAGGTTTCCAAATCAGTATATATTTGTGCAAATATACAATTTTACAGATTTCAACGAATATAGAAATATTTATAAAAATATTTAACCTTTCATACTAACATCAATGCATTTGCATTTTATTTTTACTGCATTTTATACACACTTAACAATAATTACATTGTCCATCCCACATACTGAATAATGTCTAGCAGTGACTCAGCTTTCTTTAGGCTTTGTTTGAGTATGTGTGCTCACAGGTCTCGCCACAAACAACCTCCAAGTGCTCTCCAGAGTATTTTAGGCAGCTCTGCCTTTCTGAGAGCCCCTGAGTCTGAAGAGGCTACTGGCTAGAAATTCAGATTCATGCAGAATGACCTGGTGAGGTGCTCAGAGCTCTCAGCAAAAGCTGTGTTACCTACTCTTCACCAACTTTGCAGGCTGAAGTCTTTCCTCATTCTGCTCACAACCCCTTTGCAAGAAAAGTGGCTTGCCTGTTTCCCTGGCTAGAGAATTAAGTTAACAGGGTCTGAATTTCCTTTGAGAAGCTCCAAGTGACTGTGGCTGCTGCTGACTTCCTCTGGGAGTTAGGAACGTGTTGCAAGACCTGATAAGCTGTTCTTGATCAGCTGCATCACAAGGGGTGAAGTGGTGACTGTTGTTTTTGCAGAATACGTCAAAAGCCTTACATGATGTTCAAAATTCATTGATCTGATGCGTCATGTTAGATTGAATGATACATTGCAGTCATGCACTGGTCACACTGCCAGAATAGAAATTAAATCAGAATTACCCATCTGAGGTGGGAAAAACTGTTGTCATTAATGGCGTCTGTATTTATTTTCAAATTTGTGGAGAGATTTTTCTCAATAGCTGTAATCCACACCTTTGCACTTCTGTCTACCGTGCCAAAATTTGGGGATTTAGCAGGCAGATAAGGGTATCCTGAGATGCATATTGATTTTATAATGTAAGTATGTCACTTCCAAGACAAAAAAGGGCAGAATCTTTTAAACATTTTACCAATGAAAAGTAACACAGGTGCCAGCCTCCTGTTAAAAGTTGTCAGTCTTACTACAGAAAAATCCAATACAACCTGCCTGCCTTGAAAAATAATTCATATTAAGATAATGAGTCTGCCCTGAAACAGCAGCAGCCCAAGTCATATTGCCAACACCCTGCTATAATTCTCTTGTGGATATTTCATCCCCTTATAATAAACAAAGGTTTGTATTTACATGTCTTTACCATCTGTCCTCTTGCCTCCCGTCCTTTCATCCATCTCAGACATGCCAACATTTAGTGCAGGCTCCTAATCATTGTGTTTGTCAAGGCCTGCATGAGGGGCCATGCTGGAAGCCATGAAGGGATGTTGGCCACCTGCCTCCTTCTCTCCACATGCCTCTGCATGTGGATGGCAACGCTACGCAGAGGCCAACACCTTGCTACTGGACATTTCTTTTCCATACAGGCATCTGATGTCTCTGTGGCATCGATGTTCTTCTACCGTAGCATTTCCTAAGTCCTTCCACTCCTTCCATGATGATTCATGAAGATCATGGACACCTACTTATCAAAAGCAGGGGGCAGATATTTCATTTTAATAATAAGAGCTGCTGCATTACTTTGGGCAGGTACAATGTGTAGGGCACAGTATTTTGGAAGTGGTGCATTGTTCAAGGTATACATGGCAGTGGAGTCATTTGTTGCTAATCAGTGTTTATCACTACAGCTAGCCAAACAGGCTGCAAGGTTTCAGCTTTTTTTGCATTTATACAATCACAAAGCAGCCAGATGCCAAGATTTCACATCAGCCATGCTGCATACACTGTAAATATTTGTACATCAAAAGAGGAGCAAAATTATTAAACTAGAGAAGTCTGAGCATTCACTAGTTCAACACAGGTAACTTGGGGAAAAAGATTTGATTCTGAGACAACCGGTTTAATATCAGGGAAATCAATTACAGCATGTTACATCATAACTGATTTCTCTTTTACAGTACCTAAGTTTGTTACCTTAACCATCAAATGCAGTTATATGTATTTAATCTCCGGTTATGTACCTAGTCTGTTCTTAAGTGGAATTGGGTGCTGTAATAATCAGATCTCTGCAGGAAGGTTTATGGCAGTGAGCTTGTTATGAGTAACACATTTCAAACAATAAGTGAAAAATAGCAAATACCACTTTTTAAATACTTTCCTTTAAGAAGTAAACTGCTGGTTTTACTCCTCAGTGGGGAAAAAAACACAGAGCTAGAGTTGGACTGTATACATAGCTATGAATCTTGTTTGTGTGCATGCAGAGACACCCTTAGAGCAATTGGGGTAGAATTTGGTAGAGATAAAATTATCAGCATTTAGGGAGAGAAAAACATATGTCATATCCCTTCTTATTGATTTGATATTCTGTTTAGAAAAGGCTTAGCTTTTCCAGGAGTTTGTGCAGATAAAAATATATATTGCAGAGCTCTACGTTAAGTGGTACATAAAAATACTGGCAAGTCCCATCTCATTCATTTTAGTTCAGCACTTTCTCCTCAAAAAGGCTAGTTCCATATTTCTCCAGGATCATTACATTTCACCTGCTGTATAGAAATAAGCCTAACTTCTCTGATATGCAGCCTGAGAAACTATGAACACTATGAACAAATGACATACAATGTTTGGTATGCAGTACACTTCTTACTCTCATGGTGGTAAATTTAAGACGCACATGATGTGAGTTATGTGTAACTAATGCACTTGTCAACAGGTTAAATGCATTTTCAGTGCCTGGTAAAATTTTACTAAGTCTTTTTTGTCTTATTTTGGCCTAAATTACTTTTGTTGATTTTCAGAGAGGTCAGAGTGGATTGGATAATAAGAGTAAGTGCATGTAAACTGGTACAGAAAGCAACGACAGAAGAAGGATATTCCTAAAATACGCCCAAAATATTTGAGGAAGGACAGATGTGTGTAACAAATAACACATAATTTGCATGCATCAGCAAGAATGTAGCTGAGGCAAGGTTTGCAGAGGAAATAGATGTTCCTTATGTGGCCAACTGATATATTTGATATTGTTAACAGGAAAATCATGGTCTTAATTTCGTCAGTAACCCCTACTTCCAGGGAATACTGAAGCATTCCTGGTTGTAGCTAATGGGCCAGCACAGGACTAAGTGTATCCTGTTGCTCTTAGATTTGCTCTGAAGGACTTCCACAGGCCAAAAATGAAACGAATTGAGAAAATGGGAAAATGGAGCTGCACTGGCAGGTGATTGTTGGTTTCTAATAATATTGAGCCGTAAACTCGTAGAATAGTTTGAACTTGTCAGGTAACGTGTCAGCTGTTGTGCTCGCTACATGTGCTGTCACCGTGGGTGCTCAGGGGTAGAAGCTGTCATCACAAATGTTCTCCAGAAGGTGCTTTTCACAGTGAAGCTCTAAGCTCAATTATTTATGCCAGTATTGGCAAATACTGGAACATGAAAAGGGCTTGTGCCTGTGCAAAGTATTTATTCCTATGTGATTTCATGTTTTGTTTAGACCAAGCACCAGCAGCTATTTTAAACCTTCTAAGTGCAACTGCATTGTTTTCTGATAGTGTATGGCTATGGCATCCAGAGCCCACAGAAGGAAACATTAAATGTAGACTAAATAAAAATAATGTAAATACGTGTTTTTAATATTCACATGGCTTTGGTGAAAAATATTGGGGACTTAATATCATCCAATATCCATGTCGTTGGCACCATAATAAAACTGAAACTTCCTCAAGCTATGGGTGTGAGCTCTTAGCTACAGCTGCCCCAGTTACAACAGCCATACAATCCTGCAGAATTTTATTGCTATTTTTTCCTTAGATCATCTACATTATATCTCCCAGTCTTTGAGTTCCTCTACTTCAAGAAATTCACTTTTCCTACTTGCTTTCAGCAATGTTTTTCTTTTTTAAATTTGCTGCTTCTTCCACATGTGCTCACACCTTATCACAGTTGAATTTACCATAAATAAATAAATAAATAAGTATATCCCTGACATAGGGACACGCAATGCTATGGTAAGGGTTAGTCTCAGTGGACAAATAATTCAGAATTCAGAATTTTGATGGAAAACTGAATTAAGGAGTATGTTTGGGAGAATGCTCGTGTAACCCAAATCGCAACTTCACAGATCTGGAAATGTGAAAACCGTTAAGCAAAAATGCAGTATATTTTGAATGTATATATCTGTGTATGTAAGTATACATACTGATGCAAAATTAGTATTTCTATAATGGAAGAGCACTTTTTGGCTGCAAAGGGCTTTCAACATACCAAAGAGAACTTGCCAAATGCATGCAAACGCACTGAAAGAGTTGCCTTATTAAAAAACGAGGTCGTCTTTCAAAACTCTGTACAGAATTTCTTTTAGAGTTTTCGACAGGCCTTGCATGAGTCATTTGTGTAGCATGAGGAATCAATCACGTTCCTTGCTACCACGCACGTCTGTGATGTTTTGCCATGCTCTGCTGTGCTACAGCCAGCAAGAGAGTCTCTACAGGCTGCTCCTCCCACCTGCTGTCAAGAGCTGGTGCCATCTTACAACATTTCAAATAAAAGCTCTTTCAAAATCCTGCTGGTGTAAAGACTCTGATTGGCTTCTGAGCAATCAAAATGCAGCCAGGCTTCTGCTTGCAGATAATTTCAGTACCATCTCAGTCAATGAGGCTTTCATGAACTCTGTGAAGTCCCAAGAAAATGGAAGGGATTGTTCTGGGTTTTTTTGTTTGCTTTCTAAATGGCCATTACCCATTTCAAATGTGCGTTATTTGGACAAGCAAAATAAAGCTGCTTTTCTTTAAGGTTCTCTTTTGCAATTGAATGTGTAATCAAAAACAGAAGTAAAGAAATGCAGAGAAGATAACTTTAAAAGTCCAAACGCTCTGCTCTGATTTAGCCTCTGACCTTTATGCTCTTGTGCACCAGCATAACTGCAGACATATGTACCAAGTATCTCTCTCAAACCAAAGTACAAAATGTGCTGTCATGATAGGATCATCATCTCAACCTCAGAAATAAATTACTGAATACTGCAGATAATATCAGGCTTCGTACAACCTGATTGCATTTGTAATTCTGGAAATACTAGGAATTAATATGTTGGCTTTTTTGTTGTTGTTGTTGTTAATTTAGGAATTATTTGCTTCACCCACAGTACTACAAGCAAAAGCACTGCTGTGAACAAAGTACCCACTTTATATTAAGAAAATCAATATTTTTTTTTAGTAGATACTTTATCTTCTTTTTCCAGTCTTCTCTGTTGTTCTTGTTCAGGATAGATTATGGGCCATTTACCATGGAGAGTGACAAAGTACTTTTAAATCAGGGTAACCCCTATGTGTTTATGTGAACCCCTTTGCCTTCTGTTTGGCAAGGTCCTTCTAAAATCAAAAGTATGTGTAGGAAAAGCTTTATCTGCCTCGTCCGTGGCTTTGCAGTTTAAAAGGGCTGAAATACCTAACCTAAATAGTCTTGGGGGATGATCTGTAGTTTTGGGGTGAGAACTCTGGCCTGTGATACAAGAAGGTCAACTTCACTGCACCAGTAATTTCTTGTGAACTCGGGATCTCTGATGCCTGTACCTGTGTGCAGTGCCTATAGCCAAGGTTTTCATTGAAGTTCATGGAGATAGGTGCATTAGTACACATAAAGTAGGTGAATCAGGCCCTTTTTCGTGTTTTTTGGGGGCTAAGACGAAGACACTGTTTAATCCCAACTGAAATGCAATGCAGTGCTCGCTCCAAGCAGAATATTCTCACTGAGTTTCACAAAGCTTTTAAATCTGGTCCATTTAGCATGACATTTGGGAAAAACAGGACAGTTATCCACTGTGGGTATAACCTTAGGAGTGTCTTTTTAACCTCACCTTGGCAAGACCTTTCTGCGAAGACTTGCTGGGAATCAGTCAGTGGGGAAAAATACTTAAGATGTTGTTGCTCTTAAAAATATAAACTTTCTGTTAATGCCTGTGTTTTTTAAAATACAGTTTTCTATGAGAAAAATTAACATTTTCACTATTGGATACCATAGGAAATTTGAGAATTATGTTCTTTCACTAAGGCATCTAATATAAGCACAATAATCTCTTGCAAGTCAGTACACAAATTACTGCTGATTTGTGTTATAGTAATAGAGGTATATTTTCTGCTGCCTACAGAGCAAATAGTTAGGAAACAGTCCACTCCATGGAACCGCAATGCATGAGTGAGAAACATCTACTTACAGTCAGTGGAGAAAATCTATAAACTGCATAACAGTATTTTTTTACTTGAATTCTTCATAGAAAACTCCACTTAGCAGACAGTCTGCTGCAGTGATAAGCCAAAGATCTTTTATTTCTGTCTGCCAGCCAATGTAATGTTTTATTTTCTAGTAGAAGTTAATTTACATTAAGACATGTTTTTGTCAAAACTTTTTCTTGGTAGGTGCAATTGGTAGATGTTCAAGTTTCTCTGATATATACATTTAAAATTAGTTTTTAACCACCAAACTATGAAAGTGGATGTGTCACAACATCTCCCACATGCTTGAAGTTGACTGAAAAATTCTGGTTTTGCCAAGCCTTTCACAAATGTGCAGATTCTTTGACAGTAAACACGGGGTTTTAATAAATTAGGCTTATACCCACCTGACAGAGCAAGGGCTGCAGGAGCCATTTAAGAGATTAATCTTTGAGAAGGGAACACTGGGAACATAAGGGAGAAAGAAAAAAAGCAAGAAATATCTGATGGATCTACAAGGAAAACACATCGCCCAGAGCTGAAAATATGTTCTTTTCAGATTTCTTAATGCTGTGATTTCACAGACTTCTCTGTGTGTTGGTGCTCAAAACTTTTAAGTTAACATTTCGACTTCATTAATAATTTATCATCTCCTATCTTTCTTCTGTTTTATGGCAGACCAGACTTCACCCTCTGTGGTGTATGCGCAGCTCTTTGTTAGCTGTAACAGATGTCAGTAGGGGTTGTGTGGGTATATGCAAATGTAGAATTTCACAAATATTCTGCTTCAGATATTACTTTCTTTGGGATCCAGCCTTGTTTATTATAGAAAATAGTTATGTTTTTGAGAGGACTGTGTTTGCTTTTCCAGCAATAGCTATACGTTTCTCTTTTACTATCCTTGGTTCAAAAAGTTGTTTTCTTCTTTTTCAAAAATGTCAGTTGCAATTAATTGTAACCAAAGTACTCCTAGGGAATTTTGGCACTCTTCATATATTGAAAAATGACTCAGATGTTTTTACTAATCTGCTCAGTGTGAACATGACATAACATTTGTTGTCATCTAAATCTTTAATACGTTAAGCATAGAAAGCAACAAGCATGATGTTTGGAACTTACGTATAGTTATTTATACTGGAAATGGTGGCATAAGGAGAGATACTTAATTTCAAAACAGAGGTAACTTCAACCACCAAGCTCCATGTCCACAGACCTCCAGTTTTCTGTGTTCTTTTCTTTTTCAAGCTGAGAACAGTACAGATAAGCTTAGGAAATAATTTGTCTGCATTGATTTACCCTGTTGCCTATGCTCCAAAGCATTAGTATGCCTTTGATTAACTATTTAATAGTACAAAGGATGGAATAGTTGTCAATTTAAAAAAAAAAAAAAAAAAAACTGTCAGCAATTTATATGGTCTTTCCATTATTAAGAAAAGAAAGGAAAAACATTCTAAGTGAAAACTGCAGCATTTTATTTTTGCTATTAAGTTAACTTTAAAATATTTTGGAGTTCATATTTTTATTTTTATACCTGTCCTTATGAAAATGAAATATCTTGATAGATAATTTTGAACTTCTTCAGTAGAAATTCATATCACTATAAAAATGGTAAAACTTCTAATTTTATGAAAAATGCCATGCAAATTTCAGAGACAAATCAATTTTGAATCACTTCCAAAAACTAAAGCTCTGGTTCCAGATCAGCTTTACTTAATATTTAATTTAACATAGTGCAGTTTGAATTAACTGCTACTCTATCTGTGGGTTCCAGTTTAAAATCTGGGTTTGAACTGTTTGGAATTTCATTTACTCCAAGTTCCTTGTTGAAAATTCCTATAATATTTCCCAGTCAATTAGTTTTTGTGGAACTTTCATCACAAAAGCTCTAAAATGGAATATATGGTAAATATAGTAAAAGAAATTCAATTGTTACTTTTTTCTGGAATGTGGAAGTCCATTCTCATTACCCTTCCTTTTCCTTACCCAGATCAGAAACTGAACGTGGGCCAGGGAGGCCTAATGGCCAATATACTGATCAACTACTTCAAAAGCATACTTTTTCATCTTGTATCTCTCAGGGTGCTTTTTTCAATTTCTGACAGTACAAAGTGATTTGTTTATTTTTTAAAACTTTAGGGGAACAGGAAAATATTCTCCCATATAACTCCAGGCTTGGTCAACAATTTTAGCAAAGTGTTAATCCCTTAAATCAGTCATGCCTTGCGCTTTCCACGCGCTCCGCATTGGTGCAGAGCGCCAATAAGCATTACAAGGTGTTTTGAAAGCCAAGAAAATAACGTCTGTGTCAGATCAAAGGCAGAACTGAGTCCCAGGGTTGGATATGTCCTGCCAGTAGCCTAGTCTTATTTTGACCAGAGGTCTGTTTACGAAGGTCTATAATAGGGGCTCCAGGGTGTCCTTTTGACTAATAACAAATAATCTTTCTTATGTCCTGGAGAATAAAGATTAATAGACCTTTTAATTGTATTCAAGCCAGTACATTACAAGATTATTGCCTTAGAAGTGCCAAGCTATTTAGTCTAAAAGGAAAAAGAAACTTGATTTCTTCTGTAAACATGGAAAAACTCTTCTCTAGCTAAAAAAGCCAAAGCCAATTCCTACATTGTAGTGCACCAATTTTCTGTATTTCTGCTGGTCATTAACAGTGTATCACTGGAAACAAAAGCCTGTCCTATCATTTCAGGGGGGAACACACAAAAAAGAAGAGTTAAAAAAAGCAGCTTACTGTTGTTTTCAAAGTCTGGTAGCACAATTTTGACATTTTTAGTTTACAGCTATAGCAGCAAAGCTGTATGAAACAGGTTATGCATAATAAACCTGGCTGACAGATGGGCAAAGTCATTCTTAAAAAGAATAGCTGAATGATGCTGTCTTGGCTGCATTTCCTTTGAAAATAAGAGTCATGCACTCAGAGCTTTTAAATACAAGGAGGAACTTTCAGCCTAAACCTCACTTATCTTCTAGGCAGATTTAACTTTGCTTACAGGCAGGTTTTTGTTAGTATTTCAACAGTTCAGTAGTTATATTAATTATTAATCATTTTGCAGTATCTTGTGTGCAAGCTTATCTGCAGTTTACTTGTTGATCTATAGCCCAGACACTCATAGGTTATTGGGACATTTTTATGTACTGCAGAAAATATTTGCAACATTATTAATCACCTGAGAAAAACCGACCAGGTGAATAATGAACTTCCATATTACCACCATTATTTTTCATTTTAAAAATAAAATGAGCTGCTCATGCGTAGGTGAGTCCATTTATGATCCCAACATTTTTACAAAGATATTTATCAGTCCTCCAATAAAAAGTGTCGCATCATCTTCCCTACTGGAAACCAAGCAGAAGTTGCAGTAATTCATTTGTAGGGAAGGATTTTGCTTTCCCAGGCATTGCATCAGCAGCCTTTGATTTCAGTTTGGAACCCATAATGTGCTGAAAACCTAAGACAAATGAAATCTGATAAACCTAGATTTCTCCTGACTGCAGTTCAAAAGTTGACGTTGTTTCAAAGTGCTGGTATAAAATGTTAGCTCCCTCGCTCTTCATATTTCTATTTATCAAGTGTCATTCTGAAATCTACAGTTAAAGAGACCACATTTCTCCTGCTTACATTCCAAGTTTTCTCCTATCTGTGTTTGCCAGTGTTTTGCAGCTGTGTTACCCGCTCCAGCACCTGAGATTCCCTGCAGTGGTCTTTAACAGAAAACTAGGGAATCGCACTGGGACAGAGCCCACAGCACTGGCACGCAGGAAATCTTACTGATAAATTGCTCATCAACTTGAGATATATTTTAGTAAAATAAGGAGCAATAACAGAACTCCTTTCTTGCAACCTAAAGAGAGTGGAGCATGCCCATCTAGCATCTCAGGATGATCTGTTTCTTATTCATAGATTAGAGAAAAGACAAGCAGAAACGGAAATGGTTGATATTTTTCATATTTTTTTTTTTTTACTTTGATAATTGTTCTTTGCTGTGTTTTGCTTTCACCTTTGGTCATAGTCAAAAGCTTTTGATCAGAAGTTATCAGCATCATTATTGTTAGTACAGCAATAACTGCTTTAAATTATATCTTCCAGAAATTACAATCCTGAAAGCTACTTCTTATCATCATCCTGTTCTATGCAATTTTTGCTTTTAAAGGCAATTACCATTATGTAAAGAACCAAATGTAAATGAATTTTTTTTCCAATTTCCATATCTATTTCTAGCCATAACTACGTGCCAAGATCAGCGAATTGTACTGTACAGTCACTGCTTGCAGCAGTGTTCAGCTGAAGACCTTGACAGAAAGGTAGCATAAGACACTGTCAGTGTGTTGTATCATGAACTACTCATGATCATATTCATATTTTTTTCTCTCTCTTTTTTTTTTAATGGCTAAGTGTTGTTTTGTCCTTGGCTTTCCCACAAGAACTCCAACTGATTGATCTAACACAGATTTTATCAACTCTTGAAGCGTACTAATGCAGCTCAAAAGCTTCTTCTAACTCCACCAGATGTCTAAGCCTGCTTAATCACTGGTAATTTAATGGACTATTTTTAAGTCTCTTAGCGTCATCAAGGACTGATAAGCTTTGACTATTCCATAGCAGATAGAGAGACTATTGCTGTTTTATTAATGGTTTCTTGACTGTTGGTGACCAATGCAATCAACTATGTCATCTCTGTGAAAATACTCTAATCACATTTATGGTAAAAATACTCCCGTACACAGATGTGAAATATTCAATGTTAGGAGAAAAGGTTATAGATTTAATCATCATATGATGATGTTATCATTTTGAAATACTAAATTTTCTTTTACTTCAGTCTACGTTCAGACCTGGACATACCGGGTACTGCCATTTCCCGTGAGGACATGAATACGCGCTGATAAGTTGTGGGAGTTACCGACACTCACAGCAGTCATTCCAGTTTGCAGGATCAGTATGAAAACAGTATTATCTTGTGTGTGCTGCAGGCGTGGTTTACCAGCGTGCTGATACTATGACCGCAGAACTTCAACTGCCTTGAGTTCCCATAGGAAATGGGTAGCAACTCCCTTTGGTGCTTTTGAAAATCCAGATCCTAAGGCTAAAATTTGCTGCCTTTTTTTTTTTTTTTTTTGGTACATTTTAGGTTTGACATAGCAATAAAATTATATTAGTCATGGTTTAGTAAAGTGTGGTTAGAAAATGTTTCTCTGTAAGAAATAGATGCTGCTTTTAAAATGGCTATGCAGTTGAACATATAAATCTGATGTATCTGAATTTTTACTAAAATGCTGAAAAAATTCTATAGTAATTAAGGTGTTTTATTCTCTTTTTCCCATAATACCTATATAACCGTTATTACTAAGTACATAAATACATTAATGAAAGATTCACACAGTCTGTACTATTTAAGTAGCTGCTTCTTAAGAAGTTGCTCATGGAAATGAAGTGACCCATGAGCTTGTGTGTGTGTTTCACTTCAAAAATTTCAAGGTAATGGCCTGAGATCTATTTTTGACAGTCCATGGAGATTTCAAGTGACAAGCCTCACACCCCAGTTTCTCACTTTTAAATTGTACTGGGGACAGCTGACAGTACATGGTATTCTTTCTAACTTTTTTCTTATATGCAGTTGCTGCAGTCATAAAGTGATTCAGAGGGAATGTGCTCTTTAAGAAGAGGCAAACAAGAGTAAATGAGAAAATAAGAGTTGTATTTATTATCTTAGCCTAGAGGACTACAGACATTAAAAATACAGTGACACAATGTTAAAATAGTGTTGAAGGTCTAAGCTTAAATTGAAAAAGAAGCAAGCAAAACAAACCCCACATTTTTAAAGAAGAAAAAGAATGGCACTCCAATCTCATTTCATCTGAAAACCAAACATCTCTACCTGGGTTCATGAGCAGAAGGTTAATTTTAACATATTAAAACATATGCTAGCTAATACAGACCCAATTAAATGTAAATACATTTTATTTTATTTTGTTTTATTTTATTTTATTTAGAAAGAATGAAAATCCTTTATAGTGGAATATTGATCAAAACGCTCTGAAATGCTTCTTCCTATCAAATTATTATGGTTTCTTCTAAAGCATTTCCTTTTGTCTCATAACTTATTATCTTACTGTAATTTTTTCAGGTTTTATTCATAAGTATTTATCCTAATAGTGTATATTTAAGTGACTATACTAAAAACACTCTGCTACTTAGGATGCTGTGATGGAAATTAGATTTCTCTACCAAGAGTGTATAGTTGTTTTCTTGTTTTTTTCCTTCAAAGTTTTTAGATGCAATTAGGCATGATGGATTATAGTTTGGGGTGGTTTTTTTTTTAATATGAGCCTTTGGAAAACAGCCTGAAATGCTAAGCTTCATAGTTTACAAACAAGAAATGCTGCTGAAATGTTGTTAGAAACATATAAATGTTGCACATCTGTGGCCAGTCTACTGTACCGTCACCAATTTTCCTTTTATCTCCAGTGTTTGGGCATGGAGGAGAATGCTAAGTGCCTGTATCTGATGCAATAAGGAGAGCTGCGGTTCTGCCTTTATGCTGTAGACACTGCAAGCCTGTCCCTCCTTTTCTTAGGCTTGGCTACAGATAGCAACTATCTGTGTGTGCCAGTTTACCCTGGAAAAATCATGGGAGTCACGAGGACTTAAATGAAGAGTAAATAACCTGCTCAGGACAGCTTAAGTGCATTAGACTGTCTTGGTGGGATTCAGGTGCCCAGCCATGAGTCTCTAACATTACCTTAAGCACCCCAAAATATCTGAGACCTCCTTACAAGACCAGCATATGTGACAGGCAGATCTGCACCTTGGTGAAGTAGTAGCTGCAGACCATGCAGGCCTTCTATTTTCAATGTTTTAAGGGTAAGCACTGCCCCCACCTCGGCTGTGCTTCCCTCTTAATCTCACGTGTGTTGGATCCAGGTTTCTTTCTTTTTGATCCCTGGTGCTTTTAGTCCACGGGACTCTTTTATTTGCCAGGTAGAGTAGGACTACCCAGAAATTCATCAGCATTATGTGGCAACAAGTGATAAAAAAACAGTCTACAGAGACCACAAAGGTAAATAAAAAAAACCTGGCAGAAAAATGACATCTTTCAAATTACAGAAAAGCTAGGCATAGGATTAGTTATACTGGGAGCAGAAACATAATATCTGTATAAGGAGGGGACTAAAATGAACATTTAAAATAATTATTAAAAGGCATTATTGAACTAACCTTAACCCTCAGCACTCCTGAAATCTTCCACCCCATCTCTCTTCTTTGCATCTTTGAATTGAAGCTGAGATTCTATGTCCTGAGATGAAGAGATGCACAGCTGAAGGTCAAGTGAGCTGTCTTACCAGTAGCTTCATTGTGAAATAGGACCCAGTGCCCCCTGGATTCTAAGGGTTCTTTCTTCTCCTTAACGTTGCAGTGTAGATAAGGAGTGTGCTATTCTTAAAGACTGTCCTCACTTTTCATGCTTTGGTTCACATGATGGAGTACCCTCGCAGAGCATGAAATGGATTCCCTTCAGATGAAATTAAGCCAAAAGACGTGCTTCAAAAGTTGGTCCAGACTAGCTGGAAGTAAAAACCCTGCAGCACACACTGTGTAGACATCCTGTTCTCCATATCAGCTGCTTTGCTTTACAGATCTGCGCCCATTGCACTGTGCTGCTTGTCAGTATAAACGCAGCCTACCTGTGCTTATTCATTTCCCAGTCTCCAACGCTTTGGGCAGCATGGATGCATGGCTGCATGGTTCTGCACCTAGCATGGGTTCTGCTAGGTATCAGAGAATGACAGAATGGTCGAGGTTGTAAGGGACCTTTGGGGGTCATGTAGTCCAACTGCCCCTGATCAAGCAAGGCCACCCAGAGCCGGTTGCCATGTATAGCCATCTAGATCCATCTCCCCTGTTAATGTCTGAGGTGCTGGAGACTTCTGTAATTTGTATCTTCTTGAGGCTTGTCTTCTTGTAAGCCAGAGTCGCAGTGTGTATTTCTGCTCCAGGAGAGACTACTTGAGCTGTGTGGTCACTCAGCTTCCACGTGTGATCTCATGAAAGCAACCCACTTCCTCTCCTGAGTCCTGTCCACACGTGGCTTATCATTCATGTGCTGTCCTGCCTCCTTAATAGTCCCAGCAAATGCCTGGAACTTAATTTGTTTCCACCAAGTGTGTAGAAGAGGGAAAAGGTGTGGAGTGGGGAGGGGATGTTCAGAAAGTTACGGTTGATATTTCATGGCACGTCTACTCCACTCGTACTGAGCTTCCTGATATAACGGAGACCCAAGCCAGTAGGTTGTGGTAGGCAATGCATCACCATGAGGACTATCTTGAGTCCAGGGTCGGTATAGCAGTGCTCAAGCACAGTGCATGCAAATGCAGTTGTACTGCTTGCAGATCCAAACTGGTTTATGGGCAGCTGTCCCAAATGTCTAGAAGTGTCTCATCCTTATGTTCCTGCTCTTGGGAGAAGTGAATGTTGCCAGGTAAAAGGTCTCTGCATCTATGAGTTGTGGTTCTCAAGGAGTTCAGGTGCAAAGGTGGCTATATGAAGATTGGGCACATCTGCATAGTCAGAAGCTGAGAGTTGAGGTTTATTAGCTTCGGACTACTCGGAGCAGGGACAGAGCATGCATGTGACTGTTTTCTCCTGATCAAGAAGACCATTTACAGTACAAATACTAGTCATTCCATGTTTAACTGCACACTGACACACAGTTCATGCTGCACATCCGTCCAGTGGTTCATTGAAAATGTTTCCTATTCAGGTGGATTTATCTTTGTGCTTTTCTTAAATTAATTGTCCTCCAAATCACACTGAATTGTCTTTAACATCTGAAGCAAGGTGGGAAACAGATATGTACAAAGGGAGTAGCTATAGCCCAAGAGAGTTCTTCCAGACACAAGATGTTAAACTGCTTTTTGATCAGCTGCTTGTAGAAACGTACATTGAACTGTAAACCATGGTTCTTGTAACCAGCTAATGATCCTATCAGTCGCAGACTAATTGCCTGTACCTCGTTCTAAATTCTGCTGCCTTGAAAAAGCCGAAGTCACATTCTGATCCTGTTAATCACATTCAGCTTTGAAGAGTACATAGTGGTTGTGTGTTAATTCAACTTCTCTCCCTGGTAATTTGTTTGATTGCCTGTTACTTGCAATCTGCACTAACTGAATAAATGTGTTCTGCATCCTGATGGGAAGTTATGACTTGTGTTTAAGCTATTTTAATGCAGATGTTTTGCCTAGAAATTAGGGTAAATTCTTCTCACCTTTCTGCTCTAAAGTATTTTCATTAGGAAGAATGGAAAGCAAGGGTGTTAACCCTTTGCAGAAGGTAATAAAGCAACAAGCTTTATATATAGCAATAAAGCTATATTTCTTTAATGCTAGGTTAATAGCAATCTTTATGGCCTGAAGGCTTCTCATCATCTTATGAATAACTAAGTAAATAAGATACTAAAGTATGAGAACAAGGTGCTGGTGCTATATCCTTTTATTTTTTCCTCCATATCCAGCAATATGTATTGTCAGTATTGTCAAGACCTAGAACAGTCTGTCTATTCATTGCTTCTTTTTTTTTTCTTTTTTTTTAAACAGAATACACACACATAAACACACACACATATTCTACATAGTGCTATGTAAGTCTTTCAGAAAAAGGCTGAACATATGCCAAATTACCTTTCAGCTTCCCACATCATTTTTCTGAACAAGAGTACAAGGCCACTGTATATGTCCTATAAGCACAAAACAATTGTTACTAGGACATTTTTATTAACATTGGATCTGTGCGATAATAAAAATTTATTGTGATTTTACCTTTGAAATCCCCTGAATCTTAATGAGAATTTTTTCTCCCTGTTCTGAATTTCAATGAGAAATACTCTGAGTGTCATGGCCATGTTAAATATTTGTGAAATCCTTTTAGATTACTTTCAACATTTTAAAAATAAACAACCTTTTTATGGAGGCATTTTTTTGAGTTAACAGGAGAGACATTAACTTTTAGTATAAGAAGCGTTCTCTGCTAAAAAGAGGTTACACTTGGAAAATGCTGATGTTAAAATTATTTATAAAGAGAATCTAAAGTTGACTCTGAAATGTTTAGTTCAAATGCCACCTGGAAGTGTGGACCAATTAGTGATTCCTTACCGGATCAGCCTTTTTGAAAAACAGACTATTCATTTAGACTCCAAAATATTTAGAAGCAAGGTCTGGAGACCTAGTGTTTATTAATTCATGAAAGACTTATACTAATTAGCAGCGTTCATTTCCCAGAGGCCCATTTAGGCTATGGAAGCAAGCCCCCCTGCACTCCATACAGAAGAAGTCCCTTCAAGCAGTCCATGAGAGCATCCAAAGCGGACTCCTGCTCTGAGTGATCATTGATTGAGTCCTTCTCTCTCTCCATTGACCAAAGAGAAAACAAAAAGAGTTTTTCCTCCCACGGATACGTCCCTCATTCTGGGGTGCTCCTCTGAGCAACATTGCTACTATCAGATGGCAATAAATTAGTTCATTCTGGTAGAACCAAAACTCTTGGGCCATCTGTGGACAATGACATTGTCCACTTACTGTCATAGTATCTCAGTGTTGAAGCTTTTAAGTTATTCCTTTTCTTAAAAGGATTTGCTACTCATTATTTGGTACCTGTCTACAAATGTCGGGGCAGGGGTCTCCAGTCTTCCTTGTCTGATTGCTCTAAAGAGTCATTTTTCCTCTTCTTTTCTTATAAATATACTCTTACGCTTTTCTGTGTTTTCTTCTTTATAGAGTCCAAACTGTAGTGTCCCATCTTTCAAAGGCATCGGCTTGGCCTAGCTGACTTCTTATGCGTGTTCATTTTTCCTTCTCTTCTCATGATTAATTTCTTATGCTTGGTATCACATCTGTTCTTCTGTCTTGCCCCACATTCCAGTCAAAATCTACTTTGCTCAGGGGGCCTCAGCTTGCCAAAATCGCGAGACTGGATCTTCAGCATTTGATCAGCCAAAGATTCTTTATTCCTTCACCTTCTCTTTTTAATTTTTTTTCTGTAAAAACATATCAATCATCTTCTCATGGAGTCCAGCACTCCTCTCATTTTACTGTAATATTTTTACTATTAGTCTCTCTTGCCTGATTTAACAGACAATATTAAAAATGCCGACTGCTTCACAGCCATTTATTGTTTGAAATAAATGTACCTTTTTTCTTTTTTTTACTGACTTGCCGCATTGCTGGAGGACACAGAATGAAGCCTGAGTTTTACCTTCACATTTCAATGAAATGTCAATTTTGATAGGGAATTCAACTCCTCCATTCTTCCCCTAAAAATACATTATTAGGCCAAATTACTTCTGTACTGTATTCTGTTCCTTGATCATTTTAATCCAAGGCATCTGGCCTGAATCTGTTATATTCAGTGTTGGGTTCTGGTTCAAAAGCACTGATCACAGATGTGCTGACCCATGTGAAAGCCACTTGAAAGCTCAGATTTTATTAGGCTTTAAGATTCCTGCCTTGCATTTTCAAAAGTCTTGTGCTATGATTATAAAATAAAGAACTCAGAAAAATCAAGGAATGAAAAAGTCAGAGCTTTAGAGGTAGAAAAAGAAATAAAGGCTTAAAGAGAGAAGAAAAGTTCAGCAGGAAAAGAAGTGTGATAGCAAATGTTTTAAAAGACTTAGTAAAGCACAGACTCTGTTACTGCAAAGGAAGAGGAAAGGCACTTGGGGAATCAATCTCTGGCATATTGTATTCTGATTATTAGGAGCACATGGGAACACTTTTTGGCTACAATTATTTGCAGTGGAGACTGCTGTTTTGTTGGGACCGTGTATTGGACCTAGCACGATGGAAAGCGGTACGAGGTGAGTCCTGCTGTGCCATTAGTTAGTATAAACAATAAGTAACAAACAGAAAACAAAAATAAATTGACTTGGAGCTTGGAGAAGGAAAGTTGCTGTCTATGGCGTCAGCACGCGGTGGGCACGGTTGCAAAGCAGTGCAAAGCCGCCTCTTGGACTGGGTCCTCTCTCCAAGAACTGCCTGCGAACTATGTGTGATATGCTGCACCATTTTGCTTTGGTGTGGTGTAAAGTCAGACTGCAAAAAGAAACTGTTCTAATTATGTTCTCCTGTGTTTTGTTTTATTTCTGTTTTGTTTTGTTTAGGTTGACCTGCTTGTCCCTACAAAAATCACTGGCATAATTACCCAAGGAGCTAAAGATTTTGGTCACGTCCAATTTGTGGGGTCCTACAAGCTTGCTTACAGTAATGATGGGGAGCACTGGATCATATACCAAGATGAAAAACAAAAGAAGGATAAGGTAAAGCAAAGAGAAAATTGATATTTCGGTTGCATTTACAGAGGAGTACATCTGTAGTAACTACAGTGCTGGAAGACTGTAGATTATTGCATGCTGCCTGCTTTATAGGGTTCCATATGCATAGGATCCCACAGATAAAATTCAAGGTGAATAAAAAAGAGTCATATAATACGATGACATTCACAGTGCAGTAATATCATACCTATCGGTGCAATGCACCTGATTTAACGCTATTAAATATGAGACATAAAACTTTACAGTTCACCATTTATTGGAATTATTTCTTCCTTTAACTCTAGAGGAGAAGGTATATAAATAGCGGTTTATTTGTATATTCCAAAACAGTGTCTCAGTGCATATTTTGATAAGTATGCACTATTTTCTGCGATTTCCTGTAAAGTACTTTAGCATACCTCATTACCTAGCCATTTTGGATGGATTTTTTTTTTTCTGGAAATTAATCACTGGGGTTTCAAATACCCAGTGGAAAGATTATTTTTTATTACACTATTAAATGAATACAAAACATAAAAAGTTTCATGACTTCCTTTGCAAATGTTTAATGAGAGGCGTAGAGAAAGTATAGGTTTGCTGATTGATTTAGCTGGAAGCATTTACCTTTTCTCTTGTTATTTAGGATATTATTCATTATACCTTTCCTTTAAACTATATAACACTTTTATACTGCAAATACCTGAATTTATAATATCATCTGTTAAGAAAGAGATTACAGCATATGCATTGCTTAAGGGAAACATTAAGCAAGCTGACAAAATGTGAATTATTTCTTAAATATCTTAGTGGGATTATGTCTGATTGAAACAAAAGTTGCATTAATAAAAATACCAGATGGCTGATATATCTGATAATGCATGTCTCAAATTTGGTGGTTTTAACATCTGTATTCAGGGTGATAAATGTTCCCACTTGTACTTATTTTTCTTAGAATAAACAAAAATTCTTCAGTAAAAAAATTATATCCTTCATATAGGTCAATTAAATTCATTTTTTTGAAGTAATGAGAAAGCTTTTGATATGTATTGATATGTGTTGTATGAGTACAGGTAGATCTACTGAGGAGTTAGACAACTGCATCTCTTAAATTTCACTGATTGTAAATGATTGATCAAATGTACACCCATTTATTAGGGGGAGGTGTCCTAAATTACTTATTAAATTATGTGCACAACTGCATGTGTGTGTCTGCATAGACATGTTACGTTTGTAAGATTATTATCCAAAGATGACATCGTAAAGTCCCATTCTTAAAAGCCAAATGGCAGTTCATTGTGGTTTTATCCTGCACTGAGATTTTTTCCTCATCAAATTCTAAAGGATTTTAGATAGGGAAAACAAAATCAGTTGTTTTAGCCATCCAACTGAGAAGGCCCTGACACCAGTGATTATGGATGTGTCTAGTGTAATTGGTTGTCAGTTAAAAACTGGAAACAAACAACCCACCTTTCGTAGATATACCATAAATGCATTCAATATAAATGACAGATAGTCACTTCAGTACATTGTACATTTTAAATCCCTGGCATTTAAAAACAGAAGCAAAAGATCTACTGGAAAAGAAATGTCTTCTCCAAGTCAAACTTCTATTAGCGAACTGTTGCATTCATTTTACTGAAAAAGGGAATGAACATGCGTTCAAGTCTCTGGTGAGAAACACAGTAACAGTCACAAGCAAATCTAAAAGAAAATGCACTCTCACTTAACAGCACTGTTCCAGTCTACACTTGTTTATAACATTTGCCAGGGCAATTAAATTCTTTTTGCTTTCATCATCGGCTGGATTGTTAATTGTTATATGCATAGTCCGTTAGGAACAATGGAAAGCTCTTAATCATTCTCTTATTAAAACATCTCACATCCTGTATTAATTAACGTCCCTAAGAGTAAAATAGATGCATCTTACTATGATTCTTTAACAAATCAAGAGCAATTAAAAGCAGAGTGAGATCAAATACACTTAACTGGAAATTAGAAATTATAACTTCTGAATTTAAATTTGTACGAAATAAACAAACAAGATCACTTGATACAAGTTTAGAACTCAGTCTTTGATACACAAACATTAATCCAAAATATCTTTACTATTTTTAATTTTTCCATACCACAGAAGTCTGGAAAGGTCAAAAGTCTGATGGCAGAGTCTGATATTCCAGAAATGCTAGCTGTCAGTCAGTGAACTTGGCAAAACTTTATAGGAGGTAGGACTGGAAAGGATCTCGAGACAGCGCCTAAACATGTACCTCTTGACCTATGAAGAGACTATGCTCCTCTCCTCCCACCCCCTCTGAGGTCTTCTCAGCAGAAAATGGGATTCAGCAACCCCCAAGTCCCTTCCTGCCACCCTAGGAGTGGGTGCAAACAGTTCATTGTTAGACCTAAGGCTTAATTCATTCACCTGTCCTTCACCTCATACAATGCACATATCCTGCACCATTCTCCATCAGATTATTATTCAATATGTTTGTAGAAACAGACAGTGATTAAAATTCTACTATATAAGCAGCCTATTCCGGTGTTTAAATATCCTTAAAGGTGGAAATGTTGCTTATCCCCCTCCCTGCAGTACATCCGCCCTGTCCTCAGAGGACACAAAGACCTGATTTTATCTTCCTCTTTTCATACAGTTTGTTCTGGTTGAAACATGTTAACTTATTTCTTCTTAATTTCTTCTTGGGGAAAAAATAATCTTTGTTCCTTCAGTCTTTCCTCAAAGGGTTTGTTTTCTCAACCTCAGATCATTCTGCTTGGACCAGCTCTCCTTGAAGTGTGGTTTCCCAAGCTTGTGGTAGTATTACAATCTTTAGCACAGAACTACTGTCTGCTCCATTGTTCTCCATATTGTACCCATGACATTGGTTATGACTTCCTAAGGTTTGGCTTGCTACTCATCATTATTAACTTGCACCATTGGTCTTCTGTACATTTCTCCAATTTGTCAAGACCACTCTGAATTTTGATCCTGCTTTTCAAAATGGGAAAAGCTTGGCCACATCTGCACTTTTAACAAGCAAATCTATTATTTCCATCATCCATTTCATCACTGAGAATACATAAATTGTATTCGGCCAAAGGCATGGAGCGCCACCCAGTAAAACCTTCCAGTTTGACACCAAACCCTTCATCACCGCTCCAGCTAGGTGTGTGTCGATGCAGTGTGCTCTGATGGGATTTGCCCACTGGATGTGTATAGCACCAGAAATACTGGCCGCACTCTGGCCTGTGTGCAGTGGAACAAAAATACAAATGAAAAATAAAAGCAGCCAAAGAAAAAGCAATGCTGTGCCTCATCCATGGGGAGCAGAAGAGAAATAGCATCATTGGTCCTGTCTGATAGTAACATCTTTGCACAGGATCCACAACAATTTCCTTAGCTTAAGTTAAGATACAAGATGTGGCCCAAAATGCAAGAACACTGTAGAAGAAACCGTATTTTCACAGCAAAGTGAAACTTTCGTGAAATGTTTCTTCTGTCCCCTGGAGACACAGAAGGGAGATAAAAGATAGATAGTGGCAACTATCAACAGCAGCAAGCATAAATTATTCATAATTTACCCTCATTCATTCTATTTATTAACTGAACATCTTGATTTCTTCCATGAAGGATAGAATATATAGAACTCTTATTTCCTCTGCAGGTGATTTACTCATCCTGTACTCATCCTGTGGTCCTTGTACAATCATCCAATAATTTAGGAGAAAGATGGTTCCAAAAACTTTCAGGGAAAGGAAGGCAGGATAAAAGAAAAATAACTGCTTTTTAAATCCTAACAAAACATGTCATTTTACATTCTGGAAAAGCAAAGATAAAAAGAATGTCTCAGACACAGAAATTATGGAGGTATTGGTAGGCTGGTAATAATAATTTGCGGATGAATATTGTGACTTTAAAACACATTGAATTAAGAGCTGAGAGCTTAATCCTGTCTGGTGCTGAACATCTCGCTGTTCAGCAGTTTACAGGATGAGTCCTAATGTATCAGTGAATTCCTGAAGCTATTCACTTCTGCCTCTTCATCATTTGTGAAGTTATTTTACAAAAGAGAAAAATATTGGTATCTTGTATTCACAAGTGCACTATGTGCAACCTGTATCTTTGATCAATCTGCAACAAATCAGTTGTTTCAAACAGAAGGAAATATGGTGTTCAGTTTTCTTCTCTGCACCATTTCAAATGGAAAAGCTGTTCCAAGAACAGTGGCTCCTGCAGCTCCTGTTTGGCTTCTGCTATTTTAACAGCCAGTCATTTGAGTTCACATCTGTGCTGAACTTCTATGAGTGCAGACGAAAAGGTACTGGGAGGAAAAAAAAAAAAAGTCTTTAAAAAATGAAGACTTTCTCATTCTTTTTAAATAGTTTGAATGAGTTGCCTGGAAAATATGAAAGCTTTTCCCATTGTCTTCAAGAAGCAAAATAAATTACATTGCAGGCTGGCAAGTAGGAAGAAAATATATTTTAGAAAAAGGGCCAGAGCTAATAGCTATCTTGTTTTTCTCAACTAGAGGTCAGTAGCTCACTATGCCTCCAAAGCTAAGGACATCCAAACCAAATTTGACCTTTTTTTTTTTTTTAATCACATTCCACATGTGATTTATAAATTGCACAGCCTGCTGTAGATAACTCAAGGCCAGCTGCAATGTCAAATGGCATTTTAGAGGCTGTTTTTTAAAATAAGATGAGAACATTTGAAAGTAGCCTAAAGGAGTCTAGCAGTCTGCAGCACTGTCAGTCATTATTAGCCATCAGCAGGGCAATTAACTGCAGGTAGACAATGTCCAGTATGCAAATGGCCACTGGATTTGTGCACAAAATGATGAACTAGTTATAAGTTATATGCTTTGCATGTCCAGTTAATTGCCATAGCAACGGAAGACAGAAACCTACTTATAAATGAAAAGTTAGATCATGTCAGGTTAAAAATCTTTCTGCTAGATTTGCTAGTGGTTTTTCATATGATGTTTCATTATTATAACACCTAGTTTACACTGACAGATTCAATTCCTACATATAATCTGCATACCTGGCACAGTTAAAGATGATGATGATGATGATGATGATGATGATGATGATGATGATTATTATTATTATTATTATTATTATTATTATTTAATACTATTATTTCAAATAATAATTCTAATCTAACAGTAATATTTTTTTTTTCCTGCACTGGTTTAAATTATGAGTGCCTTCTATTACTTTCATGTTAACTGAGTTAACATGATTTGTGTCAGATGAAGATCTAGCTATACCCATTCTAGGTTGTGCCTCCAGCACACATATCTCTCTCCCTCATACCACACTAAGAGCTGAAGGAAGACAACATGCTCATATTAACAGTTTCTACAAGCATTCCTGGAGGGAGGTTGGTCTTCAAAATATTTCTCTCTTTGCTTGGCTTTGAGTCTTCTATCATAAAGCACTTATAAACTATGTACAGTGGAGTAAATTCCCATTTTAGTAGCATCAGTAGATAGATCAAATGGAAAAAAATAACAAGAATGTGATAGTATATTTTGCAAGTTTAAAAGTTTTATCTGCCTGATACCTATTCTGAACTTGAAGAAATAATAAAGGTCATGTAATACATATTCTTATTCATGTCTCATGGAGAGGGAAAAAACAGTCCTTCTCCTGGCACTGGACCCTTTTGCATAGCAATCCCTTGCATGCCAACCAACTCCTGACTCTTCAGCCAGTCCCAAGAAAAGTGCTCGGTGAAGAAGAAGAGAACAGGATGGCTAAGATCAGGAGTTTACACCCTGATCTTACACCCTGAATTTACACCCGCCGCAGAGATTTTATGTACAGCAATTGAAAAGAAAGAATGTCTTTCTTCTCCTCTTAATCACTCCAAAACCACATGTGCGCGCACACACACATACATACCTGTTTATGTATGTATATTAAAAAAAACCCTGCCCAGTCTTTTATAGCAGAAAGCGTCTTCCATGGGATGGAGTATGCCTATAAACAGCAGCTCTATTTCTGGTGAGAAGTCAAGACATTTTTCACCATCTTTTACCTGGTGGTGTTCACTTGTAACTCTTCATGGTGAAAAGAGTTACTCCACCAAGAACAAAAAACTTCAAAGCAAGTAAATGGTCTGTTCAAACCTTCTAATTCCCTCTCTTGCTTAAGCAAGTCTTCTTCAGTGAAGAGTAATAAAGAAATGAAATGTTTCAAAAATAAAGGAATATGGCTGTCAAAAATTACTTTTCATGCAGCTTTTTTTTAGATTTTAAATGATCAGCGCCCCCTTTATTTGTCCGAACACTGAGATGTTCAGCATTGAAGCAAACTCCAAACAGAAGCTAGGTCTAGCTATTCTTTTAAAATAATCTGCCTATAATATGAGTAGGATTAACTGCTCCATGAAATAACATGTTTAAAATAGTCTGCTCAGAATAAAAAATATGGTTAAGGTACAGCAGACAACATAGTGACTTCACTGACAAGTGACAAGTCCGAGGCTTAAATATTAAAGTCTCAAGTCTCAGCCATTATCATAGATAGCAGGAACCAAAAATGCTATGGCCGATGCAGACTTTTCACGCAATTTACATTTCTGCAAGACATGAGATCCAGAAAGATTCTCTGTGGAGAGAATTTTCATCCTAGTTCTATTGAAAAATCTTAATGAATGTTTGAAGGCAAGAAATCTATATTGCTTGTTGGACACAATTATAAACAAGACTTGTTTGTATTTCAGAAATCTTTTTTTGCAGAGAATAACAGTAGATATTTTCCAGGTTTTCTTTCTCTTTTGCACGAACTGACCATAAAATCAGTTATCATACTTGAAAGTACAACAGCATGCATTTTCTACTTTTTTATTTTAATAGCAGCTGTAAGAGACTGAGCTACAGAGGAGCTACACATATGTGTGTGGGGTGTGTATGTGTAAACTTGCTGAAGCTGCTGAGTAAATGTTTTAGCAAGTTACACCTTTTAAATATGCAGACTGACATAAATAGATATATCCACTGTAAAATGTTTAACATTCTACAACAGAATTGTTAAAATGCAGGAGCATTTTTACCAACTTTTACCAACTTTTTAATCCACTTTTTTTTTATCCACTTTTATCCACTTTTACCAACACAGGCACTTTGTAAAGTGGGAGCCACTGGGCTGAGTGAGGCTGAAGCTCTGTCCAAGGGAGGGAGCATCCTGTAGCAGATGCTACAGATGCTTTATAAAGAAATAAAAAACATAGGGCTGTTATTCTTCCCTAGTGTACTTTTCCAGCCTCCAGCTTTCTTCTGTCTGTATTTTTAATAGTCCCTGCTGATTTTGCCCCTAACAGTTTATCTGATCTTTAACAGTAGTTAAAGGTTGTGGAAACGGTGCCACACTTTAGTTGTGTGTTGTTTGGGGGACCGTGACCTTTCGGTGGCTGAGGACAAACCTGCTATCATTCCTTGTCCCCTCGTGGCTCTGGTAAGGGGATAGTGCAATACTGCCCACTATTTTCTCCATGCCACTTGTGACTTTATAGACATCTATCATATCTCCTTTCAGGCTGAAAAGACTTAGTCCATTTAATAATTTCCAAAAGGACGTTCTTCTGTGCTTGTGGCCATCTTGCCACTTCACTCTGTATATTTGCTGTTTGAGATAAGGCAGGACCAGATCTGCACCCACTCAGAACTCAAAATGAAGATACACGCTGGCTTTATGCACTGACACGTTAATAACTTACACTCTGCTCTTTATTCCTTGACCACTGATCAGCTTGGGTATTATTGTCATTGGGCATTTTTTTTCATCTAAAAAATTACGTAGAGCTATGTTATGTATTAGCTTCTTGAATGCTAATAAATTGTTACAGTCTTCAGAGGTGTTGTGTACTGAAACAAACTTCTCAGAAAAAAATGTGAGGAGTGAACATTTACGGTATAAGCCTACCAGCTCTTCAAGAGCTTTTAATTGCTTAGGTGGTTCATTTAGTATTGACTGTTTGGGCATAAAGCAACAGGTAATTAAAGAAAAATTACTTCTGGCTACAGAAATAGCTTTTTTCTACCGATGTCAGATGTACAGTTTTTGTCCTTTGTCCTCCCTGCTTTTTCCAAGTTTCTTGACTCCATTAGTGAACTTAGGCTGAAGTAAAATGAAGAGTGACAAACAGTATATTTTTTCCATAAGAAATTTACCATGGGTCCACAGCAAAAAAATCCGGTAAATACGCTCTTAGAATATTATATTTCATGCAGGTCACCTGTGTGGATGCTGACAAAGTTTCCCTCACTTCTGATAAATTTATTTCCCTAAAATCCTTTCTCTGATCTAGCACGTTTAGTTAATTTCTTGAAAGCAGATCTTGAATTTTGAGGGAAGGTGGATTTCAGATTTGCATAAATTAACCTCTGAAACAGAGGAGTTTGACTTCAAGTGCTAATGAAATCATGTATGAGTTAGAAATAAAATTTAATTCTTGTTTTCCTGCTCTAAGTAAATGACATAATCCTACCTTCTTCAGCTGTCTTTGTTGCTTGGTTTGTATCACATACTTTTATTTATTTTGCATAGCTATATGCGGATGCAAATACTGGGGCTGTAGATGGATTCTTCTGGTAAACAACAACGGTTTTTGTTCTAAGCCTTCATTTAAATGTTATCTCTGAAATACATCTTCCGTAGGGAAAATAAAATAGAGCATAAAAGAATTTCCCAGTAGCTCTGCGGCAAGAATTGTCTGCAGTTTTGCATTGCTTATCATCTGGCTTGATAAAAAATATCAACAGATATATTGCAAGCATGCACAAGAAATCAAATGAAAAAAAATTTACTTTTAAGTTTTCCTAGCTGCATATTGTACATTGGGGGGTGCCACTCTGTGACTTTAATAATAAGCTTACTGCCTTTTATTGTATGCTATATTGCCACAAATGAAACTCAAATTCAGACGCAATCTTGTTAGACCAAGCTCCAGCTCATTTTTGTAACCAACACTGTACTTGGGCAACAAACAATTTTTCCTGTGGTAAATACACTTTTTCCTTAGACTCACAGCACTGTTGTTTCTGTGGTCAGTCTGTCTGCAATTTTATTCATCTATCTTAACTCCTAGGTGCTTTAATGCTCCCATCTCTGTGTTAGTGAGATGCCAGACGAGAAGAGAAATTTATCACTTGTGAAAGAGCATCACTTGAGGAGGATACACGTTTTGTTCGAGATGCCAAATTGATAGCACTTGAGACAAGTTTTTGAAATTGAAAGAAAATGTGCAGCGTAGAGACCAAAAAGTGAAGATTTTCATAAAGTGCTCTGTAAACATATCACGAAAGAAACTGCTTAAGGGCTAAAATAGTAGATCAGCCTCTTCTGAATTCAACCTCTGACATTTTTCCTAAGAGCTTGTAGGAAACTAGTCATTCTGCACTAATTCAGTCATATAAGCCCTTCATCAGGAGGTCCATATTCCTTCTCTGCATGATGCAAACGAAACTTATTCATTTCAAGTCAAAAAGCCATCAAATACAGTTTTTACAAATGAGAAGTGAATTGGCTGACATTTGAAGAGAATGAACATTTCCCATATAAACTGAAAATATCCCAAGAGAATAATCTGATCATTTTGCCAAAAAGCAGTGCCATGGCCTTTGAATTTAAATAGTGGCTGCCAGGGGAAAAACCCATCATTGTTTTAACACAGACGGAAGTTTGGGAACTCATTTATGTATTGGTTAACCCATACCAGTGGAAATAACATCGTAACATGCACTGTACCATGCCAAGATTTTTTAATTTGATCACAAACCGATTCCCTTAATTCATAGAATCATAGAATAGTTCAGGTTGGAAGGGACCTCTAAAGGTCATCTAGTCCAACCTCCCTGCCATGGGCAGGGACATCTTCAACTAGATCAGGTTGCTCAGAGCCCCATCCAGCCTGACCTGGAATGTTTCCAGGGATGGGGACTTTTGTTTGACAGAAGAAGATAGTATCCTTGATAATCACTAACTTTACAGGGGTTTATATAGTTGTATCCAAGCTGCATTCATAAGTGATACATGACAAATTCTTAACTTTAATTATTAATGTTGTTTTGTTGGAAACAATAGCAGGATCTCCTGGGATTAATTTGACATGATACAAATGCCAGTAAAAAGACATTTTAATTTCTTAAATGTTAATGATTTTTATATAACTTTTAGAGTGGGGCCCTGGGTTTTGGCAGAACAGCAGATTAAACTTTGAATTGAAGGCTAAATCTGCACCAGGGTTGAGCATGCCATGCTTATACCCAGCTCTGAGGTCCCTGGCATGCAATGAAATCCCCAGGTCTTAGCAAAGGCAGGTGCTTTTTGCAGCATCAGTTGGGTGCCCAGATGATCAAAATTCAGCATGGAGATCAGGGAGGTGCCGAGAGACATCACGGATGTACCACAGCTGTTCCTTAAGCCACGTAGGCTTAAATTTTCTCATTACTTGCCCTTCAGGTGTTCCAGGGAAATTTTGACAATGACACGCACCGTAAGAACGTCATCGACCCTCCGATCTACGCCCGGCACGTCCGCATCCTCCCATGGTCATGGTACGGCAGGATCACCCTGCGGTCGGAGCTGCTGGGCTGTACAGCGGAGGACTGAGGCGGATCTCCGTTAGGCATCGCAGCTCTCAGTGTAGCTAAAAGTCCCTCCGTAGAAGAAACTGTGCAAAGCCTGTAGGATGCTGAGTGGGTTTTTCATGAACAAGTGCTCATTTTATGGTAGGCCGCTAACTGTCTTTCGCAAGGAGGTCTAAGCCTGCCCTTTAAATGATCCAGTCCAATTTTGTCCTTGAAATCTGTCAGTGTTGTCCCTTCTGCTGTGGAATTATCTTTCTAGTTTTCTTTTGAGTTGTTCACACTAGTTGAAACGTGTTAGGGAAAAACAGCAGCATCCTTTTTACAAGGGAAGAGAAATAGCATGACAAAGCTCATTTGCAGCTTTAGAAACATTGGGCTGACGAGTTCTCCATAAATCATACTGTCATCTTACTTGCAAAAAGTGATACTGCAGCTTTTAGCAATAAGTTTACTTGGGGATGACTGCATTATAGTAATTGTGCCTATCAAACACTGTCAGTATTTATGACATATATTTTGGAAGATACTCTGTGGTACTGCAAAACACGGTACCTGTGATATTACAAGCTACCTTTCATCACTTTCATCTGAACAGCAGAGTCCATGCACCTAAAGGGTTTTCCTAACTAACCCAATTTTCCTTCTCTCTTTTGCATGCTATAGACATGACCTCCATCTTTTCTGTTTAGTATCACCACTAATGTTATTTTCCTTGAAAGAGGTGACCTGTTTGCGTATGGAACAAAATCTGCTATCAGTATATTATGAAGTTAGTGAATTTGCCAAAGTTTATTACTTCTGCTTGAGATGTGCTTTTTCAAGGAGGCTGAGATGAGATGCCAGGGTACTTGTGGTATCTCATCTTAAGTATCCACGTAGGTAAAGGCACACGGCGCATCAGAAGTCCTGAGCCCGTTTCATGACTTGCCCAGGGGTGAGCACACAACCCTAGACGGAGCTGCCTGCCCAATTACTTCTTTCAGAAACCTCCTTAATTTCTGTGAGGAGGTAAATGTGGGGAAGGAATCAGGTGCTAAAAGACACACAGGAGGAATGAGTCCCTTACTGCCAGGAAACCCTCTCTGTAGGCTCTTCTTATGGTGGTGGTCACAGCCTTCCTCCCAAGCATGAAGGCAAGAGGTGTTGCAGGAGTTTATCAAAGCTGGGCCCTTGGGAGCCTCCACTCCCAACTATGTCTTTTCAGACACATGCCAGTGAGCCACAAGGAGACTGATTTTTATCATGCCTCATCTACAGAAATGCTTCATACACACTATGTTGTTTTAACAAGATGATAGCCAGTGAGGACCCCAGTTTAAAAAGTAGGTTTTAGGAGGAAAAGTGGGTCAGTAGGGGGGACATTCTCCCCCGTGCCTCAGTTTCCCCTGATGACAGAGATAAGGATACCAACCTTTGTAAAGCACTCCAAGTTTCTTTGGAATAAGGTGCTCTATGACTATGTTAGTGTAGTACCAAGGTCTAAAAAAATCCTGGGACAAGGAGAGAGGGGACCATTTATCTGTTACCTGGAATAACAGCATTTGGGATTACTGCCACCCTTTTAATTTCATAACATGCTGATGTGGAGAGAGATAGAGATATAGAGAGAGAGCTGCATGTTTTAGCAAATGTCACGGAACTTATTTTTTGTCACCATTACATTCTCACTGAAACGCTGAAGTATGAATCTGGGCACTGCTTCCCAGGCAAACAGCTAGCTGGCCCACAGTCTGCAAAGGGCAAGGTTTACTTTGGAAACAAAATGGTTTGGATTTCAAAAACCTGCATTTAATCACACATTCTCCACCATAGACAAAATATATTATCCATTGAACTGTGAAAGACTCTAGAATAGCAGCCAGGAATTTTACATACAAGAATTGGGGATATATTGGTGGCGGTTTTCTGATAGTGTCACTTAAACTGTCACATTTTAACAAACAGAACACCCTGCCTCTATAAAATGACTTAATCCTTAAACTGTATTTATACAAGTATTTATTTTATAAGGCTTAGACATTTAAAGACTTCTAAAGAAGAGTCTTGTAAAGGTAAAAGTATGTGTAAGAAATGTTGAGGTCCTGTGCAACACTGCTAAGTTTGTTCTTTATTTTTTACTTTGTGCCGCATAACAAAAGCCACTAGACTGTTACTGTCTTGTCTGTAACTGTGTTAACAGCATTCCTTAATGATGTATATATGGAGTGGTCTTCAAACATAGTGAGCGATTTTAAAGAGAAAGTCAATCATGATGGTACTTCTGAAGAGCAAAATATTTCTGAATAATGGAGAACAAATGTATTTCTAAATTACCTATTGCCTATGTTTTGCACTTTAAGCTCTAAAAAACAAACAAACAAACAAACAAAAAAACCAACAAAAAACCCAGAAGTAATATTTATCTCTTTAGGGCACACACAATATTTAAAGAGGTCCAAAAACATTTTCCTGTTGTGGGAGAGTAATTGACCCTGAATTTAATTACAGATATGAAGAATAGCGTGTAGCTATTTCACTAGTCGACTGTACCCAAAAAATGGAAGGCCATTTCTGAAAATTAGGTTCCCTGGTTTACCAACTTGTTTTAATGTTCTTTTGAAATATTTGTTCTGTGTTCTTAAGTGATTTTTTTTCATGTCATTAATCTTTTGCAACTTCAATTTTGGTTTTGAATTAATCTTTCTTGGTTTAGTAATTTAATTGTTATCCATTCATCTGCATATAAAAATAGCGTTGTCATGATACCTAACACAGTAACTTTATTTTGTATTAATTTAGAGTTGAGTATTTTCATCCTTATGTCCTGTGTCAGCTTTCTTCTGCCAGCAGTCTTCACAACCTGCAGAGAAAGCTCCATATCCATTGTGATAACACTCTCTGGTAATTTATAAAAGAATCATATATGTGATGCCCTTACAATTTCAGCCAACATACTGGGGCTTTTTCTAATGCAATTGTTCCTTAGCTACCAAGAAGCTTTCTTTAAATGGCATTGTGCAGCCATAGTACCAAATTCTGCTCCCAGTGTTAGCAGTGTAAGTCTGAAATAACTCTTGATTTCTGTGGAATACTTCAGATTTAACAAAACAGATGAAAATCAGATTGTGGTCTAGAATTAAAATTTTTCCCTTTAATTTTATTTTCTTGTCTTGGTGAGCACCATTGACATAAGGGACAAGTTATAAATTAACATGCCACTACTCTGCCAGAGAAAGCAACTGGCATCCCAAAACTAGAAATAAGTGCAGGATATGTCCCTTTAAGAGGGATGGAGAAGCACTCTGAAATGATCCTTGACTTCTGTATTAATTGTAACAATGGCACTGAACAAGACTGAAAATGTTCTCCTAATTAAATTTCACCCTGAACCAATTAAGTATTTGTAGGCAGACTTCACCTTTCTGTAGCTCTGTAATGTGCTACGTTTATAGCCTGGGAAATAAAGCACCGGCACAAGGCTCCGTTTTATCTGTGTTCTGTTAAGGGCTTATCACGTTAACTGGCTCTCGTTTTGAGGTTGACTTTCTCTTTTGGAATGGCTGCATACAAATTAGTGTCAGTTTTGAAGACTAAGGATACTAAATGAGTGTATCTTTGCTATACAACAAATATGAACTATAATATTCAGTGCTGGCTTCTGATGTGTCAGTAAGTACAGAATTATCTCGGATACAATGACCTTTGCAACCTTTCAAGCTGTGTAATATTCAAATGGTTTTGTATATACTTAAATCATGTAGAATGATGTAAAACCAGTATGACCTTGTCTAGTCTTCAAACTTAACAATAAAACTTTTGAAAAATGACGTCATTTTTGAAGCACTTATATTGCAATACCTCGAAGGAGATGCAACTTATCTCAGCCTCACTGGCAGCAAATGCAGAGCAGAGATATGATGTGGCATTTTCCTGGATTCATTCGCGGGGTCTTTGTGGTAGGTAAGTTTGTTTCTGGCAAAATCAACTGTGGTGCTGTGATCCCTTCAATATGTTCCCTTTGTTCTTTCAGATAAAAAAGCAAAGGTTTGAATGAGTCTAAAAATATTTTTCTTTCTTACTGCTCTCTGAATAAGCACCAGAAATGTAAACTGACAATTTCATTTCCTCTAAGTCAAATTTCTTGAGGTATTTATCAATCCTTATCCTCTCTTCTCCACTCCTGCATAGGCAAATTAATTTCCGAAAAGAGAAACAGCGGCTGCAGCGCAGACCCACTATGAGGCTTCCAGCAGAGATGCCAGAGCAGGGCCGGTGCTTGCTCACACCCTCATCTATCTTCACTTTATTTGCTGTCCAGCCCACTTCCCAACATTTCTTAGTTTAGTTAACTAGCTGTATCATTTCAAATTCTGAAGAAGCCTAGAGGTTAAAGTAGCACATGGAAAAGCCATTCACTCCCGATTTTAAACATTGAGATTTTTAAAAAATTTTAAAGTTTTGTGTAGCTGTAAGAGATGGAGCTTCAGTGGTTTGCTCCCTACTGATCCAGAATAAGCTCATAGATATACATGCTTTTGTTTCAAACCCATTTCAGCTTGTGTCCTTTCACCAAAAATTGTCTTTTGGAGATAAAACCATCCACAAGTATGCACTGACGACAGGTACCTTGTCCGCCAAACGTGCAGTCTGAACACTAACAGCGTATCATCTTTCAACAGAAAACTCACAGAATTGATGTTGCAATTTTTTTTGATGACATATCTCTACCGGTCGTAAAAATTAGAATATAATGGTGCACACAAAAAGAGGATTACTTTTGGTGAATAATGGCTGAATATTAGCGCTTCAATCATAAATTTCTGAAAATATACATCTTGAATCTTTCTGACTTTTAATTATAAATTGCAACTCTTTCATAAAATACAGGGCCTGTTCCTGAAGAAATGAAAAGTGATTTTTCCTCTCATTCTTCATAATGTAGATCCCCAGGAACTCTAATGAAGACAATGAGAGAAAATAACGAGTAATTCTTTTCAGAATAGCAACTATTTATCAATGTCCATCCTCCCATACCTGTTGCTAATGACCTCAAGGGATTAACATGCATATCAACACTCTACATCATTATGAAATATGTAGTCTCTGATACTTCTGTGATGAATACAATGGCACTTACTTTGTACCTTAGATTCAAATAACAGGAGGTTGATCTGTTCACTTAGTGATCACTAAGTGACCTGTGATGACTTAGCCTTATAAAACAAAATAGGACAAAATAGAAGATAATTTTACTGATACAAACTTTTTATTTTCTTTTTTTAAACTTGTGTAATTTTCTTAATAGAGAAATGATGCAAAAGACTGCTTTAGGTTAAGAATATAAAACATAAAAGGCAGACTTGTATAAGTCTTTGTTGCATGGCTTTATAACTGCATTTATCACAAATTATCTTTCAATGATACATATCAATATCAGCATTTGGGGAGCTGTAAATATATATATTTAAATGCCTCCGAACATAAGAACATGGAAACTTGTCTTGGTCTCACAATTTAACTTGCTAAGGGTGTAGCAAAATATATTTTACCAGTATATGTTAGTAACAATACCAGTTGTGTTTTGATACACTATATATCAATTTAGAAGTAGGCTCCACATGTATAGGCATGCATGGGAAGCATGAAAAACCTAGTGAAATACAGGCAGGGCACAACAAATGAAGAGAATGGTCAGAGCACAGTCTGTTCATCACAATAATGTTTCTGATGCTGCTTTCTCACTGGTTTACAAGCTAATGCACTGTGGTTATCTCAGGTTGCACATCAGATGATAGGTCAGCAGGCACATTTCTGGTGGCCATGTGAGTAGATGAAGGATATCAGCCACCAAAAGGTGGTAGGAAAGGTCACTAAGCATTTGCATCAGACTGGAAAATCAAAAGTAGACTAAATTAATGTCTTGAAAGACAGTGGTTTTCTGGGATGCTGCAAGAGGTCAGTAGGACCTGTAGAGAAATGTATTGTATTGCCTTGACCACATTAAATACAATTAAGTACACAGACTGTTGGGCATAAAATATATATGCGATCCATTGAAGGAGAGTCAAAAGCCCCTTAAAAAGTGATATAGCATGTTCTTATGAAAGTGTCAGATGATATGATGTAGGCACTGTAGACTGATACACTATGGACTTTTGTCCCCAGCTGGGCCTGGCTGGGATGGATTTACCTTTCTTCACTGCTGGGAAGGGGCTTCAGGGGAAGGTAGCCGTTGCTTGGAGACTGGCTGGGCATCAGTCTGCTTGTGGGAAGTGATGACTGATTGCCTTTGCAACACTTGGTGGCTTTGGGGTTTCCCACCCCCCCCTCTTTCCTTCACTCATGAAACTGTTTTTATCTCAACCCACGAGCTTTCTCACTTTTGGTCTTCCTATTCTCTACCCTGTCCCACTGGTGGAAGAGAGTGACCCAGCAGCTGTGTGGGGCTTAGATGATGTTTGGGGACAACCCACCACAACTTTAAAGGCAAAACATAAATCATATCTGGGGTCTAGAATTATGCACACTGAATTGTACAGAAAAATATTTTGTTTAAATCTTCTTTCCTCACTTTTTACATCAGTTGTATTTTTCTCTTGAATGGTGTTGCCTTTACTATTTTTGACTTGGAGAAATTCCTTTACTACATGTGACATGTTACTATAACAGGTTCACAGCTTCGTTAGAGGAGGCACTGATGGAGAATTTTTGAATAAGCAGCTAAACCATGCCTTGCTTATATGGATATAGTGTGCACATTTTATATGTATATATAAGTGCATTTTCTACAGGCCGGTGTCATCCACTTTGCTGTAAATAAGTATGGGAACGGAGAGAGCAAAGAGGAAGCAGAAGGGTGATTACGCTTTCCATGTTGTTGCAATACCTATAATATTTATAGAACTGCCCAAATAATTCCAATGTGCATCAGGAGACTCATTAGTGAGCCTAAGAGTTAATTCCATTTCTAGTGAACCTTTTGATGTGGGTAAAAGCAGTGATGATTTAAGTATATTGCCCCTTCACTCACTATTTTCTTCCATTTCTTGCAGAACAGACTGGAGAAATTAGGATTTGTTGTACAGAAACCATACCTGGTAGATGTCTTGTTTCTGTTTCCAGGATTTGTGGATGTTGTATAATTTTGGGAGTAATTTCCTGTTACGCACACACAGAATCATAGAATGGGTTGGGTTGGAAGGGACCTTTAAAGATCATATAGTCCAATCCCCCCACCATCTTTCACTAGATCAGGTTGCTCAAAGCCCCATCCAACCTGGCCTTGAACACTTCCAGGCATGGGGCATCCACAACTTCTCAGGGCAACCTGTGCCAGTGTCTCACCACCCTCATCGTGAAAAATTTCTTCCTAATATCTAATCTAAATCTACCCTCTTTCAGTTTAAAACCATTGGCCCTTGTCCTGTCACTACAGGCCCTGGTAAAATGTCTCTCTCCATCTTTCATGTAGGTCCCCTTTAAGTACTGAAAGGCCACAATAAGGTCTCCCCAGAGCCTTCCTTCTCCAGGCTGAACAACCCCAACTCCCTCAGCCTTTCTTCATAGGAGAGGTGCTCCAGCCCTCTGACTGTTCTCGTTGCTCTCCTGTGGAGCAGGATCCACTTTAACAGGTCATAGAATCAAAGAATATTTTGGGTTGGAAGGGACCTCTAAAGGCCATCTAGTCCAACCCCCCTGCTGTGGGCAGGTTCATGTCTTTCTTGTGCTGGGGACCCCATACCTGGATGCAGTACTCCAGGTGGGGTCTCACCAGAGCACAGCAGAAGGGCAGAATCACCTCCCTCGGCCTGCTGGCCACACTTCTTTGGATGCAGCCCAGGATACAATTGACTTTCTGGGCTGCAAGCGCACATGGCTGGCTCATGTCCAGCTTTTCATCCACCAGTACCCCCAGTCCTTCTCTGCAGGGCTGCTCTCAATCCCTTCATCCCCCAGTCTGTACTGGTATTGGGGATTGCCCCGACCCAGGTGCAGGACCTTGCACTTGGGCCTTGTTGAATTTCATGAGGTTCACATGGGCCCACTTCTCCAGCCTGTCAAGGTCCCTCTGGATGGCATCCCTTTCCTCAAGCATATCAACTGCACCACTCAGCTTGGTGTCATCTGCCAACTTGCTGAGGGTGCAATCAATCCCACTGTCTATGTCATTGACGAAGATATTGAATGGGTCCTGGTATGGACCCTTGAGAGACACCACTCATTACTGGTTTCCATTTGGACATTGAGCCATTGACTGCAACTCTTTGGACATGGCCAACCAGCCAATTCCTTATCCATCTAACAGTCCATCCATCAAACCCATTACTTCTTTAGTGGAAAGAATGTTGGGGGTGACTATATCAAAGGCCTTACAGAAGTCCAGGTGGATGATATCTGTAGCTCTTCCTTTGTTCACTGATGTGGTCACTCCATCATAGAAGGCCACTAGATTAGTCAGGCATGATTTGCTATTGGTGAGGCCATGTTGGCTGTCTCTAATCACCTCCCTGTCTTCCATATGTTTCAACATATCTTCCAGGAGGATCTGTTTTATGATCTTATGGGGCACAGTGGTGAGGCTGACTGGTCATTAAACACACCCAGTACAACTTTTTCTATCTAAATGGAAGTGAGAAGCAGGACTAGTGGCATTGTCTATAGTAAGTTCTCTACATCCAGGTCTGTAAAATTTTTCCTGAACTTTAAAAATCCCCAAACTGAAATATGATGTGCTACTTTCTACTTTAGGCTCAATTTGGCATTGAGTAGCTTTCATCACAGGGGTGTGCCCCATATAAATCTACCCCATCTTTCCCAAGTGTACACATAGATTGGATAGATACACACCTGCACAGTACCTTTTTCTCTTATAGTATTTCAGGATGCCTGTTCTTGTACCACTGATATAGGAAATAAATGAGCAGCACCAGGTCTATACTCCCAAGGCTGAAAAATGCACTGGTCTATGAACTGAAGATGAGAGCTGTTTCACAAATGCTGCCATTGAGACCCAGCCTATGTGAGGGATAAAGTCCCCTGCTTTGAGTATGGAGAGAATAAAAACTACCAAAGAGAAAAGAAAATTGAGATTAGACTAGAATGAGGAAATAATTTGGGAAAGCATAAAGAGGAGGACAGGGGCTTTGGGTTAGGAAAGCTGCCTGGGACCAGATGAACAATATTATATAGAAAGGCAGTTAATGTATATGAACCATATTGAACTTGCAGCGCACTCTCCTTGGTGTTTCTCCAAAATTAATCTTTTTTTTTAAAGCTGACCCCTCTGCTCCTTCCTTCAGAGGGTGCAAAGGAAAATAAACAACCCCCATTTCAACAAGTGCAGTGTGAAATTTTGCAAAAGTCATGCTGGAAAATACCATGTCAAGAGGATGAAAGGTCCTCTGCTGCACTGTTGAAGAGCCGCAATTTCTTCTAGCATAGTGCCCAAGCCTACAACGTTGGCACAACCCATGGCTGCAGCCCCTCCGCGGTTCCCAAGGCAGTCACTTGCAGTGGCGTTAAGGCATGCAAGCATCTCAGTATAGGTCTGTTGATGGTGTGGTGCAAGTCAGGGCAAAGCCTTAAGTCAAGGCAGTGGGAGCATCTCCATCAAGGCCTCATCCTCTCTCCTTGGCAAACTAAAGCTGAGCATGCATATCACTGAAATCGGAGGGTTTTCCTCATGGTTAAAGCCTCAGTAAGCTCCCACAGACAGGCGCCTGCAAACCAGATAAGTACCTGATTTGTAGCTGTCAGTTTATAACAGCTGTAGCTCCAGACCTGTATGTTCAGCAGTATGATTAGTCTTTTTTTCTAATTTGCTTACTCTTTAACATTTTAGAACTAGCATTTCAAGGATGCTAATTAAGTTCATCAACCTAATCTAGCTGTTCATCTTATGTATGCTGATATAATTTTCTTCCATTTAAGAGAAGTAAGTTGGGATGGGGAGGGCAGCGCTTGTTTGTGGGTGTTCTGTTTATGTTCCTGGTTTATTTAACTATCTTGGCTTAGAGGCTCATACAGAAATGGAGTTTTCTTCACATGGGAACAGGCAACATTACTTGAAAGTCAGAAGCGCTTCTTTGTTTTAAAGCCATTTTTCCCTTTACTAAGTGATTTGCAAGTATTTTATTAAAAAAACCATCACTGACCGGTGACCGGAATAAGTAAGAAGGTTTTCTTGTTCACAAAGAAACTTAATTTCCAGATAGGAGTCAAAGGGCCTTCCAGAAGAATCTGACTCAATATTTATATAATATACATATATAGCACGTCACTTACCACTTGCATTGGCTGTTCCACCTTTCCATTTCTTTCCAGTTTCTGAGCTGTAATAGAAAGTGTTGTTTAGCTGTGGGAATGAGACCATCTATTCACAAATGGCTTTTCACTAAGAACACGTTTAACTGTAACGGTCACATTCCCCAAATATTTCTGGGAGTCTAAAACCAGACTTCCAAACCAGAGCAGCTCAGGAGCTAGGTGTGATGTGGTGAAGGAAAATTTGTCCGGTCCCAGTGCAACTGCTGAGCTGACTGAATGGCATGCACAGTTTACACCTGTAAACACAGAGTGGGTAACAGGAATGGCTCGGTAAACATGTCCCAGTTAATCCCTTCGTGGTATAAAGACTGCTCTTCAACTAAAACGGTTTGGATATTTTTAAACATTTAGCAATCTTTTCCCTAGCCTCTACCACAAGCATTCCTATGGCCTGCAAAAAATGCATTTGTGGTTAATTTCTTCTCCAATGGGTTACATTCTATTCAGATTAATGTCTGCAATGCATTTAGACTGCCTGAATGAACTAATATGTTCCCGAAGTCAGATAATGAACTGCTAGAAGTCCACGACAAGATGTACAGTACTGGTCTACCATCCTCATCATACCAAATGCAAGGGCTGCTTGAGAAATCCTTGATGCCAACAGCCCAGTAAATAGTCATATGAGTCAACACCTTGAATTCAAGCGACCTCTTCACAGAAGTAAGGACTTGCTCAAGTTGAAGGAGAGTGAAATGTGCCAATAGTGTTCCAGTATGACTAGTAATGTGCTTCCCGATGGATGCTGTGCTCCTTTCAGGCACCCAGGCAACAGCTCAGTATTACTAGGGCTCAAATGCACACTGCTTAGTTCTTACCTGATATCTCTCATGAGTGATTGTGAAATCGCCTTGCACTGTCTTGTGAAAAATCTCCATTGGTACACAGTTTGTTAGTAAATTACTGAGGACTGTCATAGCTGCATTTTTGCCTTATTTTGAGCCCTCTGTGTATACTGGTGATCCCTTTTGTTGTATTCCAATGTCAGAGTGAATCAACTGAATGTATTGACACTTTTGCAGCCCGGATCATTTCCTGAAATGCAGCAAAGCAGTGTTTTGATTGAAGAACAGGCAAAGGCTCATTAGCATTCAGTTACTGTCTCAAGACAGTCTGGACTGGTTCTTCCTGGTCAGTGTAACATGACTTTAAACCAGGGAATGTATACCTTGGGCTGTGCTGGGGAGGGGCACTTTGATGAACATCCCTTCTTCCATTCATTATCCCCCCCCAATAAGGGTCCTCCTCTTTAGCTCTACAGTAAAAATGCTGATGGGACCAGCCCCTGATCCCGGTGGATCTTACACAGATCCTTGTGCTTGCACTTCAGCACTGGAAAAAGACAAGGTTTCAACTACACTTCCCTGGCTGCACAGCAGTAATTGAGCTCTCATCAGTAAGACTCCTGGCACAGTTTTGAGGACCAGGTAAGCGATGCTGGTAATGTCATATTGAAGGTGACTCCAGCTCCCACTTTGACTCAGAGTCCCTGGCCCTTCCCATGGTGTTGGCTTGCCCTTCTCTCCCCAGTCTGGAGCACACAGAAACTGAAATAAAGAGGGAGCGAGAGGAGGGGGAGGATTGGGCCTGGCCCCTGCGTGCAGCTCTTCAAACCATGAGGCTCTATGAACTGTGAGCATCACTGTCAGAAACAGCATAGACAGAGTCAGCACCTCCTGTTCAAAAATGTTGCTCCAAGTCTATGCAGTATAGAATTTATTTTTATAATTTTTTATACAATTTATTGGGATTGAATACTCATTATAGAGGGACTGGGGGGGAAAAGGGTAGATCTTCATCTGAACTTATCCTCCCAGCACATCTGTGACTCTTCAGGTCTTCCAGTCTCTAAGTTATCTTCTAAGCGTGGTCTGGCTCTGAACAGTTGAGTTGCCTTTAATTAGATTAATTAAGTTAAGATTAATTTTATAACCAACCTGGTTGAAAGACTAATTCATATGACACAATTCTGGCTAAAATTTTTTCAAATCTCAATGTTGTCTTAATACACATCTTAACTATTTCACAGGGGCTTCTTCCTCATCTGTTTTCATCTTGAGACAATCTGATTCCATGCAGTGGACTTAGTTACTTGGAGAATAGGAAAGATCATACCCATGAATATTAATCCTCAGCCTTTATTAAATTGAAGTTAAGGGGTGGGGGTGGGGGGAGGAGGAGGAGAAAAGCAGTGCCTGAAAATGCAAGCCAGAATTTGAGATATATTTGCACAAGCAGGAGGAACAAAGCTATGAGGTACTTCTTCTCTGTGCGCTCCTCAGGTGTAATAAGGGCGGTACAGCACCGTACATGTGTGTGCACGTGTGATCAACTTTAATCATGGATAGGTGCACAGATTTGAATGGGAGTGCTACACAGACTGTAATATACAGAAGAAGCAGCAGCTGCATGACTGGCATCTTTGCCTATGTCTTCACCATAACCTTTTTCTTTTCCTATTACATTAAAGTCTCTTAACTGATTATGCAGGATCTCAGCCTGCTGTGTGATCCTGTTACCTTCAGGCATAATTGCAAATGAGACAAGAAATCTCAGCTGTACTGTTCCTTATAATGGCATTCATTCTTTGTCGGATGTTAATTATTCCTTGCAGCTGACAATGAAACACAAAGACCAAAGAGTTAATTTTCAGTATAATGAAAAATCAGTACATGCTAATATGTTCCATGTTACTTTGCTTATTTACCTAGAAAAGCACTATTTTGGTTTGCTCTGTGAATATTTAAAAGCCAGGCACTAAATAAAAGGTGAGAACAAAAGACGCAAAAAACCCCATCAGTTTTGTTTGCAAACCAAAGAGGACTTGCCACAAGCTGTGCTCAGAGAAAGCAGTTAGTTACTGAGCAGAAAGTTTGTAGGTTTTCTTTCCATGGCCCTACAGCTTTGATGGTGCCTTTCCCTTCTGGCACAGCCTTGTTGTTGCCACCACACCATGCAGCACAGCACGTGTAGGTGTGCAACTGACCTGACAGCCAGCAGGGAGGATAGAAACACCCTCATGAACCCCATCCCATCCCTCACCAATAGCTGTGGCAGAGGGAAGAGGGAAATGTGCCCTGGAGGTAGCTGACTGCCCCTTCTCGCTGGAAGGTCTGCGGAGGGCTGCAAGTGGAGCACCCTAGTGACACTGGGAAGCCCCAAAGGAAAACCATCAGGACTTACTGCAAAATAAGTGTCCTGGTGTCAGTGAAGCTGTAAGCAGGATCCAGCCCATCAGATGAGGAAGAAGGACCCATAAGTTATTCCTCTGGTGCACTGTGGTACCTGCCTTGCTCTCATATGCATACACGAGTGAAGAGTGCAATTCATCATCTAAAACTCCTCTGATTCTGCAATATAGCCAAATGTCTATTTTGCACATAGGTGTCCGTTATGCCTGGACTTCACAGTCAAACTTTCAAAGACCACAATATTCAGCCTTTCTCTACTTGTGCATTATTTGGCTCAGGATTTTTGCCAGACCTAGGAGTCCCTCAAAGACACATAGGCTTTTTCCACCATCGTCTGCAGTCATATTCAGTAGGTACTGAAGTGCTTTAATATATTGTGGTCCCTAAAAAGTGTTTGTTGAACTTAATCCAAGTAAGTGGGAAGTGAGGAAGTAGAATTACTAGGTATCATCAGAACCATATTTTTTTCGGAGAATATTGCCTAGAACTGATGCATCATTCAAACCTATTAATCAAAAATTAAATGTGGATTTAATTCAGATCTTCCATTTACTTGCAGTGATGCAGTTTTAAATTCATAAAGTCTAACATTTGCTAGTCAAATATTATGCAGATATTATGTCAGATATATCTGACACTATTTATTCAGAGGATAATTCTTACAGCTTTGTGGAATGCTATATGATATTTGAGGATAAGACTTAGTCCCTCTTATTGAAGCCATTCCTTTTCTTCCATCCTTCTGCAGCCATATTTTGAGAGAGAGAGAAAATGAACGTGATAAATGTAGCAAACAATTACCATCAGGAGAGAGGTTATGCCTTATCCTCGCAGCCTGAAGGGAGGAAATGAATGCTGAACACCTTAGCTTTTTTGTAGTTCAAGTCTCTAATCTAGGCAGTATTTTGTTCTTTGTAAGATATGTGAAATGCGGCTCATAAAATTATACTCATTATTTGAAAAAAATAAATAAAAGAAAGAGCCTATACATGATCAAAAGCACTCAAAAGCTAGGGACTTCTCATGCTTAATTTCTATCGGTGTAAATTCTGTGTCATTAATAGTAGGAAACTCAGGAAAAAAAGCTTTTTAAAATTCAGATTATTATTTCCCACTTCTAATCATAACTCTTAATTGAATACATTTTCAGAGGTGTATGAGTCTGGATGTTTCACCTAAAAATACTGGAGCTTCCTTTGGAGAAAGTATTTGAAATAATGGGATGGTGATACAGATGTGATGATTTTTTTTTCTGCAAGTTGCTTCCACAGATTCCTCATTCTGTGGAAATTATGTCATTTCCCTCTGAAATGAACAATCCTGGATAAATTTATTTCCCTGGCTTCTTACCATGGGAAGGAAGGTGGTAGTCCCATCTGACCCGTAAGATCATGACCAGGTCGATATTCAGCAACTTGGATCCATATTCTTGTCTATTTGGTAACTGTGATTCAAACTGGTGTCTCAACTAGAAACATGTCACCAGTTCACAACTTTCTTCAGCGTAGTAATGAATGTTTCTCTTGTGCTACAATCACCTGTTGTACTTCTGCTTGAGTTTGGAATAACTATAGTGGCTTAAAAGAGTATGATACACTCTTTTAGGAAGTTGCCATAGAGACCACCTCTTGTTTTTGCAGGGAGTGAAAGTTTCCCATCTTGAGTCATTAGGGCTGTTCTCCTTAATGTCCTCTGAGACATAACAAACAGAAGTAAACAGGGCTTACATTTAAGGACATGTAATTCCCTTAGAAGAGCCAACATAAAGTTTAAAAAATAGTTAACATACATAGTTAAAAAAATAGTTAATGTATATTTATTGGGTTCAAAGGTTCCTGGCTTCTCAGATTTGACACAAAGGAAATCTCACAAGATTCATACATCTGAGCTAGGTTTCAACATGGATTCTTTTCCACTTGTTTCAAATACGTTTTAGTATAACCAAGTGCTATTCTGTTTCACTAAACTGAACCTCTGCCTAAATAATAATGGAATGTATATTTTACAGGTTTATTTTTGGTTATTTACCTTCTTTTCACAATTTATTTTTCTGGAGTCATAAGAAACAAACCTCCTCAGAAGAGAAGCTTAATCCAGAAACTCTCAGCATGCATTAATCTTCATTATTTCAAATCTTTTACACTTTTTTTAATGAAATATTGAAGCATTCCCACATGGCTGGCTGAAAACAAAGCAAAGAAAATGTCTAGCATCATTTGCTCAACGTTTTCATACACACTCACACTTTCACAAATAGATGCATAAACTCAGGGGGAGGCAGGGTCAGAAGCTCATCTGTTATAAAATGAACAATTTGCAAAGGCTGTGGAACTCTAAGACAAATAGGGATTTATTAAGCAAACAAAACTGTAGGCTGGACATTAGGAAAATGTTCTCAGCACCGAGACTGATTAGACCATGTGGGAATGACAAGTCCCAGGTACGGAGATCGCTGTGTATAACCAAAAGTGAAGTCCTTATCAGCGGCGATCCCAATCTGTTGTTTTGGTTTTGGGAAGAACACAAAAGTCACTCCAAGAGGAAGACCAAAACTCAACCCACATGGAGCAGGCAGCTCCTTTGCTCAGACATGCAGCAGCCTTGGACTCCTTTTAGTAAGAAAAACCCCACATTATCTTCCGTGCATCAGCAGACCCATTTGGTGATTAATTTATATAGCAGATGTAATTATTGGTGAAAAGCCATTAAGCTGTTTTACTTCAGAGGATTTCATTCAAAGGTAAATCCAGCTACATCCCAGGTGACTGCCACTTCAGCCCTCCGAGTACACAAACCAGAGAGTGTGTTTCATTTTCCCAAGGCACACCGTACTGTCAGGCTCTCTGAAGCACAAGGCAGGCTGCCATTATACTTAGCTTGGACTGATAGTAATTAGAGTGACCCGGGATTTTTCAGAACTACTACATCTTAAGAAACGCAGCTTTACCTCTGTTGACCTTCTCCGCAGCTGCCAGACTGAACAAGCACTATGGGACTAAAAGCATAAATTAACTTAGTGACTCTTTGAAAACAGTATTGATTCAGGAAGTGCAATAATGAACAAATGCTTCCTCAAAACCTGCACTCTGTTCAAGTCATTGAACAAATGTATAGGGGACCATTAATTCAGTGGGGTTTTATAATGTGAATTAACTAATATAATAGAGACTTAAGCCAAGCCATTTCAAATACATGCAATCTAGTATGAAAAGAAGTGTTTTAAAAAAGAATGGAGTTTTATTTCATGTTATTGTGACTTTTTTTCTTCCCTTTTCCTTTTCTAAGGAGGCAGAAGTATATTCTTTTATTCTAAAAAAAGTTTAGTACAAAAGCAAACTCCATCAAGGAAAGGGGGCGAATAGGTTGCAAAGTCAGAAGAACAATCCAAACATATGCCAATTTATTTAATATCACAGTTGTCCAAAAGATCTGTGGATTCTAAAATTGAGAAGAGTTTGGACTGATAGACACATGCGTCACCTTTGATGTACAACCCTTGAAACTGTTTTTTTAAACAGTATTAAGCATCCAAAAGTTTAATTACTCACTCTAACCAACTTACCTGTTTTAGACAATGGAAACCTGCAGACTTTTCCACCTCCAGACTTTTCCTAATTATTAGAAGTTTTTGAAGTAGATAGCTTCAATGCATTTAACTTTATACACACAGTATTGTCCAAATATAGTTACCTACAAATGGTGAGACTATATATCTTGTTTAAACAGGCTGTATAAAAACAGAGCAGATCAAGGTTAGTCCCTGCAAAACAAGTATGTTTGTTCTTTACAAGACCTTCCTTCAAAAATACTCATATTAACATCTAGATTTGTCACCTCTGCCTTTTTGCACGCCTTGGGTTAGCACAGAGTCTTCAAAACGGCAAGCACTAGGAGGCAAATTGTCGGGCTGCTGACAGCGCTGTCACACTGAACTTGGTGACAAACCACCCCCAAAGTACAATGGGCTTCTCCAGCACAGGCAAAAAGAAGTGACCTTCATGCATAATGCAGGATCCTGACACGCATCTACCGCCCGTGTGGCTGCAAGTTTCCAGCTACACGAGGTGTTCCTAAAATATCAGCTGTAGGAACTTCTGTCAGCTCGAAAGAAATATGATATTGTAACCGAATTACTGTGAAAGCTGTGGGAGACTGGGACTGGTGTGTACCTGTCCATAGCCCATGGTGGCATTGGGTTAGTGAAAACGGAGCTTCTTCCAGCGTTTTAAAAGGATCGATCTTGATAGTCCCTTAACTTGGATCAGTTTTACACCGGGCTTCAATTGTACTACCCTAATGTTATGCTGATATGAGCCAGGGAACCTTCTGGTACTTCACTTTTCCTGACAAGAATATCTAGATGGAAAATGTCTGTGTGGGAGCAGAGGGAAGAATAGAGGCAGGTTTTTGTTTGTTTGCTTTTGTTTTAGTGAGATTGCATTTTTGATTTGGAAAATTGATTAGTTCTGCTTGATCTTTCCCGAGTAATTCTGAGGATAATTGCTAAATATGTTTATCTTGAAATCTTTATGGTACTAGGGTTAACTCTTCTTTGTACTCACTCTCCAGCCTCTAAAGACAATGAGCTCAGAGGACATACTATGCACTATTTACTCTTTGACAAAGAAATAAAGTAGCACAACTTGAAAGAGCCTACTAGAAGAGATGCAATTCAAGAGATCCTTTCAGTTGTCAATATTATCTTCTTTTATATGAATACATTATGCTTTTAAAATCTATTTGGGAGATGAGTATAAGATTTAGAACTATAGGCAACTAGAGGCAGAGAAAAATAAAAATAAAGGAGATAAGGGGAATGCTGGAATTCCAATATATTGGGATTTTGAACAATATAATCATATGGGTTCATTTGGATCCATGGGTTTACCACTAAAATTATTCTAGAGATAACCATGGAGTTTATGACATGAGGGTAAAAGATGTGGCTCCCCAGTTCATTCATTTTCATAGTTTACATGTCATTTACATCTTTATATTCTTTTTCACATGCTTTTTATTTTCCATGACTAAGAGGAGCATCTTTCAGTATTTTTTCCTGCATGCTGAAAAAGATACAAAAATGCCAGTGTGTATTTAGCCTAAGCAATAAAAAGAGAAAGGGTCCTACGTGCACAAATCAGTTGCGATCACAAAATGTATTTACTTTGATTTGGTACAAGTCTTTTAATAAGTTATTTTCCGGAGAATCCTTTTTTTTTTTTTTAACACAGATTTAAAACAAAAAAGTGAAGACCGCTTCCCTCTTGAAAGACAGCTTCTAATTGCATGTAAAGCACCACTCTGCTGTCAACACATAGTTTTCATATATTTGTATTTAAAGACTGTATTTAAAGTGGTTACCCTTAAAATCTCAACTATTGACACTCTGAGACCGTAACTCCCTTGAGGGGTAAGTAAGGGCACTACTGTCCTCCCCTGGGCAGCGGGATTGCCTGAGTTGGCACTGTAGGGCTTGTTTTTGGTAACCTCCACCTCTCACGGCGAGTATACACATGAACCTGCACTTCCCAGGTGCAGCCGGCCACGCTGCCTTTGTGTGCTCAAGCAACAGGATTGTTTGCATGCCCGCCCCTTTATTCAGGTTTGCCAACGGGTGGCATACCATCAGCCTACGCTGTGTTTTGCTTGGGCACAAGCGAAGGTCATAGAGGCAGCCGCTGTATACTCTTCTCACCAGCTGAAAATGGGACTTCATAAAGGGACAGTAAATTCACTTATAAAAACTTCAGCACTAACAATCCCAGCTGAGCTTCTTGTCCACTACAGATGAGTGACAGGAAAACATTAACTTACAGTGAGAGACAGCCGGGAAGGATTGGCAGGATGGCTTCTATTTTCTGCAGGAGCTCATCAAAACATGTGGCCTCACTTTTTTCAGGTACAGAGGAGGACTGGGGGAGCTGAGAGATCTTGTGGGTGTTTGCTTACAGTTTACTGCCTAGGTGAAACCTTGATATGCCAGACTATAGAACTTCGTAAACCTACTGCAACGCTTGAGTGCATCAATAACAATGCTGTAAAATTTGTATACTTTTCTGTAAAACCCTTTTCATCTTAGTCTTGATGAAGGATGAATCAAAGATCTAGACATTCTAACAGCTTTCATGCAGGTTAGTAGATGTTGGCATTACAAGAAAAGCACAGGGGACCAGGAGGTACGTCTCATCCAGTGCAGGCACAGGACCTGGCCAACAGCACAGCCTCCCAACACGCTCCCGTGCAACTGACGGCTCAAGAAATAGGGCAGTCCTACGAAGAGCATTAGGCCCCTACTGTTGCCGACAGTGAACCATCTCCCTTGCCCCTTGCCCAGCTGCTTAAAACTATTTTCCTCTGCACACTTTATTAGTAGGTTCCGTAACAGGTCAGCACAGAATCTGGTGTAAAGCCCCTGTATTATGCTATTGCAGCATGAAAATGAAAAGGCTGCTGGCCATGATTATTTTCTACAACTTGAATATGTGGGTGAAAGAAATTTAAGAAACAGTGCTGACAGCTTCTCAGATGATGAGAAATAACCGTACTTTAGTAAAATTATTCTTGCGCATGCAGATCCCTTTCTAATTACTGGCAATGAGGACAGAAGGAAAACTTAGATTAACAAAACTGGTTACATAAGGAATTTGAGATGAAAAGAGAAGTGAACATTGAATCAAAAGGGTAATGATCGCACAAGCAGCACAATGACTGCTGCTCTGCAGTGTGGGGAGACTAGGTTTTAATGTCAATCATGCAACACTAGAAATGATTCTCCAGCTTTTTGTGTAATTCCTTCTTTAATTAGTAGGACTTAACCTGTATATCACACACACATGTAAATCACCTGTCTATCCATCTGTCTGAATATCCATCTAGTTCAAACCTCTTCTTCCTTTGTTATTATTCACAGCTGTTCCTAAGGGTACCATTGAAGCAGAACATCGCTGAGTAAATCGATATATTTTAAGGATGAGCTTTCATTCAAGTGACATTAATTATCATGAAATAACAAAACTGTATCTTCAAACCACCTGACCATATATACTGTGCTGTTTTATGTTCAGTCATCCTTTCAGTGACTCTGCTGGTTCCAGTAGGTGGGTTGTTTTTTTCATCACTGTTCCCACCAGCTAAAATTGAACTGTCTCAGTCTGAGAGGAATTAGAAAACCTGCAGTAATGGATAGTCAGTCCTTTTGGACAGAAACAGTCATAGGAAAATTTTAAAACTTTCAAAAATTGTCACTTTCCAATTGTGGCAAATTATTCTTGTTTTACTCATAAAGGAAACCAGCAAAGTGTACCTGCTCTGTTTTCACATGTAATCCCACGAGATTAAAATTTTGTTAGATGCTTACTTTTAGCTTTATTGTTGGAGTCAAAGACAAGACTTCAATATTACAGAGGAGAGGGTAGTCTTCACTGATGGCACTGTGCTAATTGCTGTCAAAATCATGTTCTTGGCAGACAGAAGTAGCTTCAGAAAGAAAATTAATGGGAAGCCAGGTCTATTGATAAATTGCTGCTAAACCCAATGGTTTACCTTGTTTGGACAGTACCCCCCAGCCACTGGAAGGGCTTTGCAACACTTTACCCCAGCAACATTTGATGTATGAAGACAATGAAAAAAAAATTGTATGAAAACTTGTAAGGGAACACTGTGCATAGTTTTGTGAAGTTTAGAGTGTTCTTAGAGGTGTTTGGCAGTAGATGAACATCCTATATTCCCAGAAGCAGGAGGAGAGAAGGCATGTGCAAGAGCAGCACCAGCGTGGAACCTCAGTTCAGCAAAGCCAAACCATGGCACTACATCCAACTACTACATTAAAAAATGTCCTTCCTTGTGTATGTGAGACTCACAGACTTGATGAAGGCTGAGAGGTAAATAATTACCCTACCTCTAAGGAGCACCTTGCCTGTCTATAGTCCCTTCAGAGTTCATCACACAAAGACACGGCTCAGCAGCCGTTAGCTTTGCAAACCTCACCCCACTTCCTATCCATTATGAGCAGGCAGATTACACGCCCATCTTTGTGCAAAGACACAGGACAAGAAATGGTGGAAGACAACAGTTTGCAGACTACACGTACAAAAGGCAACAATACAGACCTTGTTATTGCCTCATTTTACAGACCACTAGTATGATGTAGTAGCACGATAGAAGTTCATGGTTCCAACCCATTTTTGCGAGTCATCTATCCATTCACTGGTGTTAACAGCAAACTGCCATGCTAGAAAAATGTTCTCCTGGTGTAAATAATCTTCTTAGAGTAGTAAAGCAAAACAAAACCCAAAGAGACCTCAGAAACAGCCAGGGAAATACCCAGGAGTAAGTACACTATCCATGCATGTATGGCATCTCTCACTACCCTCTCTCTGCCAGCAGTGCCCATCCCAGTACTGTCCCTTCATGTCTTTCCACAAACTTCGCTATCTCCTTTCCCTAATGCTGAGAAGCAGTCAGCACACAGCTTTCTGTCCTGAGAACATTTACAGTTTTAGACATAAAGGACCTAACTACTGCTGAAATTGGGCACTTGAGGGGATAAAAGCAGAGACAAAAGCACAGCCACCATAGCATCCCAAACACAATGTGTGTGTGTATGTGCACACAAGTGCACGTTTCAGGTTTCATATGGCCTCTGCATTCAGTATTTTGGGGATCTGAGCCATGCAAATGGCTTCACAGCTACAGCCTTCCCCATCGCCATCTCACCAACCTGCAGAAGAAACATATACCCTGCCTATCTGATGACTTCTGACAGGCCTGTCACCTATTCACCTTCCCTTAGCTTTAGTTGTTGACAGAGGATTAGTCTTCTATAATGATATTCACCAACATAGAATGGAATGAGCTTCACTTTTCCTTAGAAAAGGTGATATCCCTAACATATTAGTATGTAAAATACATACCTGGCAATGTGTGCGTACTTCTCTGACTCACAGGTCTAACCATAAACTGTTATTTTATGGGTTGTATGCTAGAAGGACTGACACCAAGTGTTAATTCAGAATCATTTATAAATTTAATAAATGTGTTTTCATATTTTTATTTCAGGCAATTAATTCAGTTATTATATGAAACTGAAATGATTGTTAATCCTTTTGATATCCCAACAGCAACCTTCCAACATCTTAGCACATTACTGTTTATCATGGCACTTTTTAATGATCTTCTGGTAATTTTCTCTTCATGTTTTTCCCAATTGACCTGAATTAATTTTTTCAGGTCAAATTTTATGAGCCATTATATGAAATGCTTCACTAAAATCTTTACACACAATCATATTATACACTTCTTTGCATTATTGAATTCTGCATTTGCTAATGCACAGATTTTCTTGCACTTGCTTGCCCATTGTCCATCTGTGACTAATCTTCCACCTCCAGCCAGAGATTAAAAAAAACCCATCGTCCCTGTAAATTTCAAAAATAGCAGCAGCAGAAGAAAATAAGTCAAGTGCAAGTAGGTCATTTCCTTTTCTTTAGGAGTCAATACATGAAGTAATTTTCCTTTAATGTCATGTAGCCATCTTACAGTGCAACCACTTAGTTGTACACTCCACCCCAGGCTTGTCCATACTGCAACTGCAGACATGGTTACATCATATGCATTTTATCCTAGCAATAATGTGCAATAACAGCAGGAAAAGCCAGGCAGTATGATGCCCCACAGAAACCTGCAGGTACCTACCTACTGGTTTGCAACCCAGGATGGAGTCCATTATGCCGTGTGCTCCCCGTGACTGTTACTGCAGTGTTAGCTTCCACACGCTTAACCATACACAAACCACTTATAGATGTTACATTACAGAAAAGTGTGGTAAGCAGCATGTTACAGTTAGTTATGATCCCCCTAAGCAGAATATCGCTGATGCCCTCCTAGCTCTCCTGTAAGTCACAAGTTACATTTAATATGTCAGTGCTGTCTTCAGCAAATATAACATGGTGCTGAGGAGATTTATAGCACCTGAACAGCCAGCTACAAGTAGTGACCTTAGGTGATTTCTGTTTCCTACTGCCCAGAGTGTTATATTGAAGGATGTTCACGCTCTTCATCCTCACAGGTAGCTGAAATTTATTTCTTGATATACAATTGTGGGTGTAAAGCTGTACTACTGAAAAAAATTTTGCTTGATGGAGAAAATGCTGGGGGAGAAAACTCAGAGTACCAAAAGCACCTCTAGGGAAAGGCTGCTTCTCTGCTGCAGGTTTCACAGGGTCTGGCACAAACAACTATTGTTAAATTTCATAATCAAACAAACCAGACATAACCATAAAACTATGATGGACTTCCTGAATGCTGAGTAAGGTGAAAAATAACCTTTCAAAGGAAACGGTGACTGGCATCTTCATGACTTAATGTTTTATACCTGGACTGGCCAGGGCTCAGGGCAGTGCTCAGTAGGGAACAAATCTGCCACAAGAGAGAAATGAACTAAAGGTCAAAACAGATATGCCTTATATTTTATGCCTATAATTCTTTGTTTTTTTTCTCATTACCCAAGTGATTGTTTTTATCTACATCTCTGAATAGAAACAAAGGAGAACTTCTTACAGTTATTTTACCGACTTGTTTCTCTAAGCATTTCCAAAGAGTATTTTACTGAATGTACTGAACACCAACACAATAGAAAGTTACCAATGTTTTCTAGATTGTCATATACAGTTTTGAGTTCCTCGGCTCCCTGGAGGTAATTCATCACTAACAGTGTCTTACTGCGATGTGCCTGAAATTCGTGTGAACTTATCACCAAGGTGATATTTCTATACTGAAAACATCCTGAAAGATACTGCATAAATAAATTTTTAAAATTCCCAAGGGAATAAATGTATGTGACACAGAGCTCAGGTGGCTAGGAGTTAAAAAGCTATTACTTTCCATCATTAGTAGTCCCCGGGGCTAGAGCATTCAGCTGTGAAGACTGCTTTGTACTTGCAGTGACACAAGGTCATCATAAAGAAATTATTTCCTGTGGTGCTTAGCTGAAGTATCTTTCCTAAAATGACTTCCATGGCTACAGGTAACTGTGTCCTTATCACCAGAAAACAAATACAAAACAAACAAAATAATCTGGGCCCAAACTCCTGTATCTTTGCAGAACACTGAATGTCAAGAGTTTAAACTTCTCAGGAAGTACAGAATTCTGAATTTGCATTCTTCAAAAGCCACTTACAAATATTCAGTATAATGTATTTATCAGCGCATGTGAAATACTTCAGCAGATATAAAGAAATTGCCTATTATGTACCAATTTACTACTTCATTTCACATTAGTCCATGATTTATACCGCATAGCTTCAATGGGGTGACAGAATAGAAGGAGTAAAATGATGAGATTTAAGCTTTACAATGTATTATGAAGTGGACCAAAATAGTAGTACTTAAAAGATGACTTTAAAAATACCTTCCAATCCCTATGCAAAGAAAATTGAAAGACTAAAAGAAAGTATAATTGTAATCTTTCATTTTTAACTTGATTTTCCTTTTTTGCATTCTCCTCCAATACCACTGTGTTCAGTGCTTATTCTCATGGCAGCTAACAGTAAAAGGACTGGAAAGTTGATATTATTATTGGCCATTGCTCAGGTAACAACACTGTGTTGGCAATTCAGAGTTTTACAGAATTTTGGGTTTTGTTTTATTTCCAACTATAGTAATTGTGAAAAGAAATGCTTTTGTTATCCTGGTGAAATCTGAAAGTGCACAGCTGTAAATCATAATCAAAATACTGTTAATAATACCAGCCTGGAGTCTCCCAAGTGCAGAGATCATTATTGTGTTCAGTCAGCATGCGAGGCTCTAGCAAGAATAATAAATGCTAATCAAGTACAATTTTACACAACTTCATGGGAACACTGGCAGGAGATAGAGCACCTGCAAAGACCGCGACCAATCTTGAAATCTTGAAAAATCAGAAACCTTTCAATGTTCATTCAAGTTATTATGCTGACAAAAAATCCTTGTTTCTTTGAGAATAATTACTGATTAGACACCTAGTGAGATGCTTGTGGGCAGAGCAGGAGAGGATTTGCATTGAGGACATGCGGAGTGCGACCTGCTGGCAGCGATGAACGATGTCCACGCAGAAGGACACGGCAAAAGGAGCACGAGGGGGACAGGGAAATATACAGAAGGGGAAAGTACAGGGCCACAGATTTTTCTGCTTCCTGTGGTTCTCTTTGAGATCATTCTTGGTCTTGACTGGCCCCATGAGACTTTCACTTTTTGACATGCCAGAGTTTTGCAATTAGCACAAGTATAACGCAACCATAAACCTGTATATGTAAATGTGATTAAGAAATGCTGTTCTTTTGAACCCACATTTTTCCTAGGTATTTTGTCCTTTGCAAACTTGTTTACCACAGACAGTTGCCAGGGACACAATCCATCACACTTGTTTATTCCATGTTTTACCATTTTTTCATATGGTATTTTACCTCCTACCCAGTCAGCAATTACACTACATCATGTTAAATCCTGCTAAACTGCTAACGTCAACTGTGGCAAAAAAGCATTAACAGAGGCCACTAGTGAAATCTTAGAGACTATAAAATATATATGTGTGTGTATGCGTGTATGAAAAAATAAATGTATTGTGGAATATTTCTAATGGAATATTTCACTGAGGAATAACCATTTGTCTTCCTGTACTTGGTTTCTGATAAAATGCTAGAAAAACGCCTATCTTTGCTAACAAGGAATTTTAAGTATTAATAGATCTTTTCTGCTGCTACCTTCCTCCTGCCCCAAGCTCCTACGTTATCAGTTTCTCTTTGGCTAGAAATGTAAAGTTTTCAGGCTGAAGGATTATAACACATAATTTTAAATGCCCAGGCCCAAACCAGTGGATACAGACTTCAGTCTATTTTCCACCGAGAGTACTTTTTTTTAATAGGAAACACAAGATGCAATTATTTATAAGCAGTTGGAGTAGTTAATGCTGTGTTCACAACATACATCCACTGAAAATAAATTTCAAGACTGAAAAATGCCTCAGTCTTTTGGTGGCCAACTGCACAGAAATGAATTTCACTCAACTCATGTGCACCGGAGAGGAATATCCTTCATTTTCAGATGCTCAGTAGAGCACTCAAAACCCTTAGGAAGAAAAAGTGATCCTTACAAATATATTTAATTTGCTTTCCTCGAAGAATATGGAGGAAAACCTCATTTTTGCTTTTGTGGGGTCATTGAATAAAAATATACATAACATTTTATACAAATTATGACAGATAAAATTTGCAGTAGCAATTTAGAGTTATTAACAAAGATTATTATTGGGACTTGATAACACAAAGCAGGGAGCATCACTCTAAAAAGTTGCTTGAAGGCATATGTATTTTCCATTTTGCAGCCAATCATAGCAAAAATGAATTTTAATTGCATATTTTTTTATAAAGGAAAACAAGAAAGAAACAAAGTTGCTATGTTTTAACAGCCTACTTCCAGTCTTCTACAGGAATAGAAAAGAGATAATTTTACATTGTTGGGCATTCTTCCCAAGTCTAGGAATAACCCTAGTAGTGCTGATTGGAAACCATTGTGGTTTTCAAGCCCATTGCTGCAATTACCTCAGCAGATCTGGGTGTTAAGAATCTTCACAGGTTGTGTATCTTACACAGAGGTACATCTTAGAGAAGTTGTGCAGAAAATTCTGTAAGTTCAATTTTGGGGTCAAGTTTGAATTAAATATAATTATGTCCTTCTAGGCATAGAAGTAGCAGCTACTACTTCCTGAGGCAATAATTAATATTATATTAATGCATAATGAAAATTCATTTGTATTAATGAATGGTACATTAAGCAGGCATTAATATTACATTAATTTTAGGTTTTAAAAAATTAGATAATATGAAACTTAAGAATATGACCTGTCGTTTATTTCTTTATAAAGGTCTGTGGGACTCCAGACGAAAAATACACAAACTATTCCCATTTGAGGAAGAGGCAAAATCATGTCTCTAAAGGGCTCCAAGGGGATCATAAATGACCATTACAAGACAAAAAGAATGGGAAGACTGACACAGGGTGGAATCATGGGTAGAAACTGAAAGAATAGTAATGTAATTAATGCTAACCAACATTTTTTTCTAGCAAGTAGATTTTGTAAAATCTAGTTTCTTATATGGAAAGTCAAGCTGATAAAGGTGCCTGGGCTGACATAATATCCTTCAACACCTCTAAGGAATTTCTGTATCAAAATGTGCAATAGCATGATAAATATCCAGTCCGGTATCATGGTAGTTTAATGGATTAATGATAAAGCTCAGAAATCACTTTTAAAAAACAATCATTGCCTTATTCTGCAGTGTTAGTGGAGTCTTGGAAGAATAAAGTGTGGCTCAAGAAAGTGTGCATATTGGCTCATCGATAGTAGTGTGGTTACCTCAGCAGGCAGTAAGTCCTGGTCTCCAGATGAAGCCACGTGAATGCCTGTTCATTTTCCTCCTTGGGTATAGACCCTACTTTACACTCTCCTGTTCTTTACTCAGCTTTCCCCAGCCAGAGAGTTAATTTGCTCACTCCAGATAGGAGCAGAGGATACAACTGACTGATGGATGAGGACCATGGAAAGAAGTGCACAGAAAGGCAACTTGATACTATAAATGTAACCAGCATCTTTGGCAATGCTTATGAAAGGGGGGAAAAAAAAAAAAAAAAAGAGATAGCAACGCTGATATCAAAACAAGTGACAGCACTTGTGAGTGGCAAATAATATATCAATGAATTTGGATCACCTGGCGTTTTTGCAAAATGTGTATTATGTCTCATTCAAAGGCAGGAAACCATCTCCTACAACAAAGTGACCCTGCAGTAGACCTGCGGAATACATTACCGGTAGAGCAGAGCTACAGCTATTATTCTCAGAGCCCAGAGGGGCAAACAGTACCCAGTCTGATGAATAAGCAAGGAGAAAATTTGTACGAGAAGGAAGAAATTTTTTAGCTTTATGTGTGACTTTATGTTGCGATTAGCCTAACTGCAAAAAAAGATGATTGGAGAAAATGATTGAAAAGTTTGGAAAAGACTCAGATAATTAAAACATGTAATAGAGTCTGGAAAGCACACTTCAGAAGAGCTTACTGCTAAACGGAGTGTAAGTGAAGGCTGAAAAGAGACTTGATTGCGGTTTATATACAAAAAAGTGAAAATGATACTTTTGAAAGTGAAGTACCCATAAGTCTACTGTAGAGGAATATCCTGTTGTTGAAAGAGGACAATAGACATACAAAAAGGAGAAAGGGCTACTGATGAATTTATAGCATTTAATTACTAGAAACTATAGAAATATTACCATTCTCTTACAAAGATATATATTTAGAATATTTCTGTGGACTTCTGAAATGCTTACCGGGGCTTAATTAAATAATGTGCGTAATTAAAAGGGTCCAACATGCCCTTAGCTCTGAAAAGAAATACATGAGTCATGAAGGCAGGCCATTCGGCAAAGCAATACCACAATATGAACTGGTAAAAGGATTTGAAATGTGGGGTTTGCTGTGTGGTTTTTGAAAAACAAACCTGAATTGTAAGCCCTTGAAAAGCTGTGGTTGGAAGCTAAAGTTTTTCATAACCATAAATGTGTTAGAAGTTCCTCTGACCTTCATGAGATTTAATCTCTGAAATATACAATATAATTTTAAAACTGGGACATGGGACTACTACTCACTCCTCCGTTATTCCTAAGTACTCTACTTAAACTCTACCTAAACTGCTGCTAAGAAAAAAAGGAGGGTAATTGTCATAGGCGATTCCCATCTGAGGGAAACAGAGGGCCCGATATGCCGACCGGACCCGTCCCACAGGGAAGTCTGCTGCCTCCCTGGGGCACGGGTCAGAGACATCACTAGGAAGCTCCCTGGTCTGGTATGGCCTTCCGACTACTACCTGCTGTTGGTTATACAGGCTGGCAGTGATGAGGTTGCAGAGAGAAGTCCTGCAGCGATCAAAAGGGACTTCAGGGCACTGGGGCGACTGGTTCAAGGATTGGGAGCGCAAGTAGTGTTTTCCTCTATCCCTGCAGTGGCAGGGAAGGATACTGAAAGGAACAGGAAAACACACCTGATCAACCCGTGGCTCAGGGGCTGGTGCCATCGGAGGAATTTTGGTTTTTTTGATCATGGGGAGGTTTACACGGCACCGGGCCTGCTGGTGACAGACGGAGTTCAGCTCTCCCACAGGGGAAAAAGGATCATGGCTCATGAATTGGCAGGGCTCATTGAGAGGGCTTTAAACTAGGTTCGAAGTGGGAAGGGGATAAAACCAGACTCACTAGAGATGAGCCTAGGGGTGGCGTGCCGATGCCGGGGGCGAAATCGATAGCCCAGCTCAAGTGCATCTACACCAATGCACGCAGCATGGGCGGCAAGCAGGAGGAGCTGGAAGCCATTGTGCGGCGGGAGAGATACGACTTAGTCGCCATCACAGAAACATGGTGGGGTGACTCTCATGACTGGAGTGCTGCAATGGATGGCTATAGACTCTTCAGAAGGGACAGGCGAGGAAAGAGAGGCGGTGGGGTGGCCCTGTATGTTAGGGAGTGTTTCGATTGTATAGAGCTCAACGATTGTGATGATGGTACGGTTGAGTGTTTATGGGTAAGGATGAGGGGGAAGGCCAACGAGGCAGATATCCTGCTGGGAGTCTGTTATAGACCACCCAACCAGGATGAAGGGGCGGATGAAGCGTTCTACAAGCGGCTGGCAGAAGTCTCACAGTCGCTAGCCCTTGTTCTCGTGGGGGACTTCAACTTCCCGGACGTCTGCTGGAAATACAACACAGCAGAGAGGAAGCAGTCTAGGAGGTTCCTGGAGTGTGTGGAAGACAACTTCCTGACACAGCTGGTAAGTGAGCCTACCAGGGGAGGTGCCTCACTCGACCTGCTGTTTACAAACAGAGAAGGACTGGTGGGAGATGTGGTGGTCGGAGGCCGTCTTGGGCTTAGCGACCATGAAATGATAGAATTCTCCATTCTTGGTGAAGTAAGGAGGGGGGCCAGCAAAACCGCAACCATGGACTTCCGGAGGGTGGACTTTGGCCTGTTCAGGACGTTGGTCGAGAGAGTCCCGTGGGAGACGGTCCTGAAGGGCAAAGGGGTCCAGGAAGGCTGGACCATCTTCAAGAAGGAAGTCTTAAAGGCGCAGGAGCAGGCTGTCCCTGTACGCCGTAAGAAGAACGGGCGGGGAAGACGACCGGCCTGGCTGAACGGGGAGCTCTTGCTGGGACTCAGGAAAAAAAGGAGAGTTTACCGCTTGTGGAAGAAGGGGCAGGCGACTCAAGAAGAGTACAGGGATCTCGTTAGGTCGTGCAGAGAAGAAATGAGAAAGGCAAAAGCCCAGCTAGAACGCAATCTGGCCGCTGTCGTTAAAGACAACAAAAAAAGTTTTTACAAATATATTAATGACAAGAAGAGAGCCAAGGAGAATCTCCATCGTTTATTGGATGTGGGGGGGAACATTGTCACCGAGGATGAGGAAAAGGCTGAGGTACTCAATGCCTCCTTTGCCTCAGTCTTTAACAGGCAGACCAGTTATCCTCAGGGTACTCAGCCCCCCGAGCTGGAAGACAGGGACGGCGAGCAGGATGAACCCCCCGTAATCCAAGAGGAAGCAGTCAAGGACCTGCTACGCCACCTGGATGCTCACAAGTCTATGGGGCCGGAGGGGATCCACCCGAAGGAGCTGGCGGAGGTGCTCGCCAAGCCGCTTTCCATCATTTATCAGCGGTCCTGGTTAACGGGGGAGGTCCCGGATGACTGGAGGCTTGCCAATGTGACGCCCATCTACAAGAAGGGCCGGAAGGAGGATCCGGGGAACTACAGGCCTGTCAGACTGACCTCGGTGCCGGGGAAGATTATGGAGCGGTTCATCTTGAGGGCACTCACAAGGCATGAGTGGGACAACCAGGGGATCCGGCCTAGCCAGCATGGGTTCATGAGAGGCAGGTCCTGCCTGACCAACCTGATCTCCTTCTATGACCAGGTGACCCACCTAGTGGATGAGGGAAAGGCTGTGGATGTGGTCTACCTGGACTTCAGCAAGGCCTTTGACACCGTCTCCCACAGCATTCTCCTCGAGAAGCTGTCGGCTCACGGCTTAGACAGGTGTACTCTGCACTGGGTGAAAAACTGGCTGGACGGCCGGGCCCAGAGAGCTGTGGTGAATGGAGTCAAATCCAGTTGGCGGCCAGTCACGAGCGGTGTTCCCCAGGGCTCAGTTTTGGGGCCGGTCTTGTTTAATATCTTTATCGATGATCTGGATGAGGGGATCGAGTGCACCCTCAGTGAGTTTGCAAACGACACCAAGTTGGGCGGGAGCGTTGACCTGCTCGAGGGTAGGAAGGCTCTGCAGAGGGACCTGGACAGGCTGGATGGATGGGCGGAGGCCAACTGTATGAGGTTCAACAAGGCCAAGTGCCAGATCCTGCACTTCGGCCACAACAACCCCATGCAGCGCTACAGGCTTGGGGAAGAGTGGCTGGAAAGCTGCCCAGCAGAGAAGGACCTGGGGGTGTTGGTCGACAGCCAGCTGAACATAAGCCAGCAGTGTGCCCAGGTGGCCAAGAAGGCCAATGGCATCCTGGCCTGTATCAGAAATAGTGTGGCCAGCAGGAGTAGGGAAGTGATCGTGCCCCTGTACTCGGCACTGGTGAGGCCACACCTCGAATACTGTGTTCAGTTTTGGGCCCCTCACTTCAAGAAGGACGTCGAGGTGCTGGAGCGTGTCCAGAGAAGGGCAACGAGGCTGGTGAGGGGTCTGGAGAACAAGTCTTATGAGGAGCGGCTGAGGGAACTGGGGTTGTTTAGCCTGGAGAAAAGGAGGCTGAGGGGAGACCTCATCGCTCTCTACAACTCCCTGAAAGGAGGTTGTAGCGAGGTGGGGTCGGTCTCTTCTCCCAAGTAACAAGCGATAGGATGAGAGGAAATGGCCTCAAGTTGCGCCAGGGGAGGTTTAGATTGGATGTAAGGAAAAATTTCTTTACTGAAAGAGTGGTGAAACATTGGAACAAGCTGCCCAGGGAAGTGGTGGAGTCCCCATCCCTGGACGTATTTAAAAGACGAGTAGATGAGGCACTTAGGGACATGGTTTAGTGGACATGGTGGTGTTGGGTTGACGGTTGGACTCGATGATCTTAGAGGTCTTTTCCAACCTCAATGATTCTATGATTCTATGATTCTATGATTCTAAACGCTAAGTCTATTTTACAGTTACAAAATACCTGTTTATTTGACTCAGACAAAATTTGGCCTGTATGAGTCCAGTATTAAAGTTGAGGCTAGCCTTACAGAAAGGTTTTAATGCAGCCAACCAAAAGAAACGTATTTGGCTTGTAAATAACTACTTTTTATGAACTATAACATGACACGACCAGGTTGTCCCCCCATCACATGTAGCAGTATTTGAAGTACACAATGTACGTTGTCTGGTTTTAACTGTAATGTCTCATAGTTCACCTCATTTACTTGATTTTCAAATGCAGTTTTATGTTTCTTTATTACAGGTGACTATAGTTCTTACAAAAAAAAAAAAGAAAAAAAAGAAAAAAAAAGAAAAATATACAAAGCAGGTAAAATTTTCAAGTTTTAGTGGAGAGCATACATTTGGACTCTCCCTCCCATGCTCTTTCCAGCCCATGGCAGAGGGACGGGAGCTGGAGCTGAGTGCCAGATGAAGAAGCCCCACGCACGGTGCCTGCAGAATGACAGCTCTGACCATATATTCACATTTTCTAAACCACTCAGTGTTGGCCTCACTCAGCTTCCACTGAAGTCAATAATAAAACTTTCACTGATTTCAGTGGGAGCAATCTGAGGCCAGTACTTAGTGCTTTCAAAAGCTTTCTTCTTGACTGTATTTCTTCTCCCATTTTTTTTAAACTACCACCCAGATATTTAACCATGTCCTGTACAGGTTTGGGTTTTTTTTCCCCTCCACACAAGTCAATACAGAAGAGGTATGTAGAAATTTGCACTGCGTTCTTCTAAAAAGTATTTTGTAGTGTTTACCTCAGTGTGACAGTTGGGTTTTTTAGGCTCAGCCAAAAAAAGAAAAGGCATGAAAATAGGAGCATTTTCTCTTGCAACTATCAATTGTATCGAATAAATAAACTTTACAAAAATACCTTTTAAGCTACTGGAAAATAACCTTAATATATAACTCCTTCCACAAGACTATTCATTTAACTGAGATGTTTTGCTATATTTTACACAAATAAAATAAGGCAGGATATTTTTCTGTATTTGTAATTAAACCTCATGCTCACAACAGCCATGTAAGTAATCAGAAAAAAAAATGCAAGTAATTCTTTGAATGGCAAAAATACAATAATATGTTCCTTTATTACAGGGGACTATGTTTCTCACAACAAAACAAAACAGAACAACCCATACACAAAGCAGCTAAAATAATGTTAATTGAGTTACCAGTCTTCTTATGAGACATTCTTATGTCTCCAAATTACTGGGGCTCAGACATTGTGTGGATACCACTCTCCACTCCAGTATGGTCAGATAACTTTCTCAATACCATAATCTACAAGTCCTAGGGAAACCTTACTAGGTTTGTTGAACCATCTGTACAGTCAATTTAAAAGCAATTTGGATTCACGTGAGTATTTAAGAAGTTAAAAAGTAGGAACAAATAAATTGACACTTTTGTTTAGTTTGAAGTACCAAGACAGACAAAGAAGCAATTTCCACTACTGGGATATTTCACTAAAAATTCTTCTCCCGGGAACTAAGGCAACATCTTCAGCAAACAAATCTTGAAATAATTTTGGGGGGTTTCTCTCAATGAATGAGAGAAAAAATACACAAAAAAAAGTTTGTTGTTGAACGGCAACCAGGCATGAAATCCCACCAAGAATTTCTAGGAGTTGTGAATCTTCCCAGAAGTTTGTTGAAGATACGCCATAAAACATAAAATCAATGAAAAATTATTAAGTACATGACTTGTACTGAATTCATCGACTAACTAAAAGCTTCATTATATTACAGTATACATGTGGGACCTCAGCTAAGACCAGGTGCAATGTTTTTATCATCTTAGGAATATTTTGTTACAGGAAAAGATAACAGCACGGTGCACCTAAGGTTGGCCTTGATCTCATTACACTGATTGGAGAGAGTTAAAGTGTTTCTGAAAAGCAGTAAAACTGCTGCATCAGTGAAAGTGATTTTAGAACCCAGTTCTGATTGCCGATGGGGGTGACTTCAGGATCCCACTGATAGAAATATTTTCAGAAGTTACTTACTTAAGAAATTAGTTTTTCAGTTGCCATTCTAATAACAGCTTTTCAATTTTGTAAAAGAATACCATGTTGTTATCAAAATCCTACCTGCATTTAGATATCCTCCCTGTTCTTCCTAAGCACCAAACAGTAATAGAATACAAACCACTTTAAGCTGTTTCTTAACTTTAAATGTCTGAAATATGCTGAGTTCTGATAAAAACCAAACTAATTTCCTAATGGTTGCAGCCCATTTTAGAAAAATTACACTTAGTTCTGTATTTTATTAAGACGACTGTTCTTTGCTATATTTTGAGGCATTGTCCCACCATCTCCAGGAAGATGGCTAGTCACACTGTGGGAATTCAAGGACACTCAGATCTCAATTTTTCACTCCTTTGCTGTCCCAGAGTATGTTCCAGTTCTGAACTACTTGCTGTCAAACCATTTATTTCATACCAGTACACATTTCTGTCCCTACCCCCTCTCTACTGCATGGTTTACACTAGCCTTCCAGCAGCAGTATCTCAACTATTCATCTGATGCAGGTAACTTCTTCTTATCGAGTAAATACGTCCTTGCCAATTTGCCCTTCACAATTAAGAAGAAAATTTAATGACTTAGAGAAAAATGCACTTTGATGGATGTGGTATTGTCTTCCAGAGGCTGCTGAGCTGCAAACAGTCATTTCAAGATGCATGAGCAGCACCACTCACCTGGAGGACCCCAGAAGCCAAAAGTGATTAAGGTGACATTTTAAGAGACAACATTATTAAGGTATTTCATTCCTGCATTGTAGCAGAAACATCTTGCCAGTAGGTACTTCCCCCAAAGCTCTCTTACATGCCAAAATCCTCAGCCGCCCTCCTCAACTGTCAAAATCTCCAGTTTCTACTCTGAAACCTACTGCAATTTAATTATTTATTTGTTATTGATACAAACTTCTGCATCATCTCACTCTCATAACTGGAAGCACTACATAAAATGAACTGAAATCAGTCTAAAAATAAATGTATAAAGTAAGTTAATAACAACAAGTATGTATAAAACAAAATCATGTAGTAATTGAGGTAGTAATTGTGTATTAGTAAAAATAAGCAGTCCATTTTCCTACTGAAATTGATACTATGGAATCCAGATATCCAAATATCTTTCACGATCTAAGCTTCAGTATATTCTCTGTGGTCTTAAGAATGAGTTCTGGAGCATTTTTAAGCTCAGACAGCCTCAATTTAACTTCAGATTCAAACCATGTAATAGTGACATGTAGTAGCATCCACTGACAGTCATATACCAATTTCAGGTCTGCCACAGTGTAGTTAACATACATTTTCTAGTATTGTTTCACCTCTTTCTCTTCTTTTTCTGGACTCTTTTTTTCCCTCTTGTTCTCTTTTTGCCCAAAAATGAAAGCGGGGGTGGTAGGAGGTGGAACTGTTTCATTTAATCATTGGCATGTCAGGGGAAAAGCAGCAATGCCTTTTTGCTATGAAAAATATGGAGTTATCCTTTGATTACTGACTGAAATCTCATAACTTTTGTGCCGTGAGGCATGAAACTCATCCTGTCAAAAGAATAGCACCTTCAGTGTAGAGTCACTAAATATTTATTTCAGTGGCAATGTTCTGTAAAGCTTCGACTGTTTAGATTGAGTGTTTCTCCCAGACCCTTTCCTTTTTATTGATTACATTAACACTTTTAACACTTTGCCTTCATAAATAGTCACCAGAGAGCATTCATTCAACACTCAGTGAAACACTTTTGCATTGAGTAGCATTATATTTGCACATGCATAAATCAGATGAACTGTCTTTATCCAGTTGGGGTCATAGAGCGTTCAGCTCACACCCTTGATACCAGCCAGTCCCTTGAATGAACTCTCGAGGCAATAGATTTTTTTTCTGCCTTTCCTAGAACTAATTTAAAAGCTTTCTAAGACCTGCTGAATCTCTTGTTCCAGGCCCATCAAAAAAGTAAAAGCAAGAGTGTAGATCGAACCTCCTAGGAAAAAAAATGTGCTCAACACAGCTGCTTGCCAGGAAATATGCACACTTCAAAAGACAACATAATTTTGTCAGAGGCAGATGAAATACTTTCAACATGATGAAATTTTATGGAGCCAAGTCATTTCACAGGCATATGAATAAGGATCACAAAGTTCAAGGAAGATGGGAAAGACAGACCTCCTGAATCTGCCTTAGGATGTGAGTCTTCATGGTCAGATTTAGCATGAGTTGTGAGAAAAAGTTCCACATGAACCATAGCAAGGCCTTGAGCCTGGCTCTCCCATATCTGTGACCCATGTCCTGACCACTAGCATGTAAGCACTCAAAGTAATTTTGATCAAATACTACCAAAAATGTACTTGCCCATCAAAAAAGGACTTTTGACACAAGCTGGACCTGATTTGCTTTTTTAACAAAAGCATTGGCAAGAGGTTGCCTTGATAAAATGTGGAAGTAAAATAAATTCTGGGCCTTTTTGAAAGCTAGTATGAAGAAGGATTATTGCCCTCCAAGAAGCTCAAGAATTTAATGTTGGCAGTGCCACAGGAGGAAGTGCATGGTTACATGAAGAAGTAGGGACAGAGGTTTCAGCCAAGGGCTTTTATTTAACTAATGCATCAGCAATTACTGAATGAGATCTGGTTTAATGCCTTACGTGAAAAATTGCTCAACATGTTAAGTTGGCATGCCTGTCATATCGGTGTGGTTGCCTTAGATAACCTTAGGGTCCACAGGATGGCACTGTGCCACAGTAGACACAATCATCCTGACGATGCGAAAATGAATATTGGAAAGTATAGTATGGTCTCACCACAGCATTACAACCTCTGCTTACAGTAAGAATCATTCCCACTTGTAGCTACCAAAGAAGAGAATTGCTTCTTGAGTGATAATGCTTTCCCTTCCTGTTAGTGCTAATACATATGGTTGAATGTAATACCTTTTTGGCACCTTATGTGATAGAAAATGTCATTGAATGTGATAGTCCACTTTTTATCCATTGCCCTTGGCTAGCAATGTTTAAATCAAAACAACGAGAACTTAAGGTTATGAGAAGAATACATATACAAAATAAAAAGTGTCACAAGGATGGATGGTAGTTTGAAACTGTGGGAAACAGTAAATGAGGTGATTTCTACAGCAGTCAGGATAGGCTTTTGTGCTCAAAAGGCTGGCCTACAAAGTGTACAGGTTTTAGAAAAATACTTATTCCTATAATGGCCAGCTCAACCCATTTATTTATTTATTTATCTATAAATACAATTTCCAAGGTCTGGTTTTTGTTCCAAAGCAGAGCAAAACAAAACTGTCTGGAGCCTGTTCAGATAAATCAGTCCTATGATAAGAATGAGTTCTGAACCCTCCTTGAGAAAGTCCTCATGAATTAAATATGTCCATATAATCTCTGCACTTGCCTGGACACAAATGTGCTGCTGCTTTCATGAGGACTAAATATTTCTGGAAATGCTTAGGATGCTGCTGTTTAATATGTATTTTCATGCCTGGCCCGTATCAAGAGTGCTCTCCTTGAAAATTATGGCTTCTCAGATGAAACAGGTTCTTCATCATTTTACAGGCCATTCATAAGGGCTCATTTGGAACATTAAATGTAATTCTAGTCACTTCTAGTCAAAAGTAAAGTTAGCTTCAGTTGGAACCATACAGAGAAGGACTACCAGAATGATAACAGGAGCGCATAACCTTCCTTATAGGGATAACAAAAGTGCATCTGAAGCCCAGAAAATGAAAATAAAAGGGAATATGATTAATCACTGAATGCTAGTAGAAAGTAGGTATAAACTGACCATGATGAAACCTAGAGTGGGAATTACAAAAAGGTTTATAACCACCAGAAAAGCAATGTTTGGGTACAAATTTTAAACAGGGCATTTGGGAGCAAGAAACCTACACTATATGAAAATGGAGTTTGCTAAATTAATGTGTGGAAGTGACAGCAGTAAAGACATTCTGCATCTTTCAATATACTCACAATATTACTTGTAAGCTATTTGCCATTAAATATTCATGGTTTTAAGCTTCTGTTAACTGCCTTTGGGATTATGGGACAATTCTCCCTTTTGACTGACAAATTCTAGGGATTTTTCACTACCTAAACCATACCTAGGCTTAGGGCGTGTCTTTTGGATGGGCTGCTGCACCTTCCCAGTTTGGAAAACTTTTCTTACATTTGATTCCTGTGCCTTATTTATGCACTTAGATTTATACTGTACAACAACTTTTGGGATCAGGAAGAAATTCTCAGTATTACAGTAAACCATTTTGAACATTTTTGTCTTGTTCTGCAATTTACTTCTCCTCTCTGTCTCTGTCCTAGTGTTACTTTGGAATTTTTGAGGCCTTCAAACTTTATGTTTTGCTATTTTTATATAGAATGGTGGTTTCAGGATGTTTGTAGCAGAAAGGATGTAGGGCAGAAAGGATGTTCTTTAGAATCATTGCAATTTTATGTTTTACTTTATTACCAATGAATTATTGCCTGCAGTAATGAAGAACAGTGACTTAATGCCTTTACACATTATCTTCCTCTTGGGAAAAGGCCATAAGTTATTATAACATTTCTGTAGCAAAAACCATACTGTTCTACCTGTCTCAGTGGCCACCTTTCACTGTTAGGACATGACTTTCCACTGGACACAATCTAGCTGGTGCATGTCTCCACAGGAGTCTCTTTAATTTTATTGCCGTTGATTAAAGTGTCTTAATTAGTTTTGTTTATAAATCCACAAGTCCTCTGTGTTTCCTCAGGTGCAATCTCTGTGGGCTAAGCAGACCAATTTACTCACATGAATGCTTTTCAGTCCTTCCTTTAAATCCAATCAAGTATTTCCCTCTCCCAGTTTTATGCTGTTTCTGTTCCCCAGCTGCCCCCTCTTGTTATTATTTGCTAATGGCAGGGAGGAGTCCTAGCCATGAACCAAGACACTACAGTGCTCAGAGCTAATCAAACACTAAACAAAAAGGCAACCTGCAAAGAAAAAATTGCTGTAACTTCCTATCTAGAGTTTTATCGCTAACTTCTGTTCATGTGTGAATATCAGCCTAAATTTGAGAAGAAAGCTGGTGTTCATTTGCCATTCAGCCATAAATCTTCACCACCCATAGGGGAGCATTCCCCTTCATAAGTCCTAAGACTCATCAAATTCACTTTCAAAAACCACCTCTGCATTCCACTTTGGCATGTAGTGTTTCCAAAAGTCCTGGAGAAAGAAATTTCCAGAGGCAGAAATTCAGAAGCCCAGATGATGTCTAGGTGTCAGGTCATTCTTACACATCTCATAGCTTTGGTAAAGAGCTTTCTCATATGGAGAAGAAACAATGATGAGAGATCCCATTAACTTTCCAAAGAACCCAAAGTTGATGAAGGTTAATAAGCCCTTAATTAAGTAATTTAGTGACTATTTATGAATGAGGGAGTTAAATAAGGAAGATACAAGCAAAAGGCAAATTGCTGCAAAACAACAGCTGAATTTCTTAATTCTTTTAACTATTGGGAAGCTGTTCATCTTCTTCCACCTCCTTCTGTCATCTTTTCTTCACCACCTCCAAGAGCCCTCCTCCTCTTTCTCCCTTTCTGTTTTTTTGTTAGCCAAAAATTGTAAGCCCTTACAGTTAACAAGACCCCAGACCATGAAATGCAGCCAAAAGTATCCCTTTTTTTGCTGATGAGCTTGCAGGGTGGGTTCCTCTAATTTTTATGTGGTTCTTCAGTTCCCACCTTGTTTGTGCTCAGCTTTTCTTTCCATTGAGCTTGTTGTCCCAAATTTTAATACTATTAGCAGCTGATTATATTTTCATGTCTTTGTCATGGGGAAATCCAAGAAAAATGGTTTTCTGTTTACTCTTTAACTTCTTTCCTGAAAACAATTTGCATCTGCAGTGCCTTGCCTTTGTCACAGTATGAATCACACTCTTGTTTTACATTGTCTCATAACTATTTGTTCCCTACATCCCATCCACAGTAATCAGGGTTGAATTTAATCTATCCCTCTTTGTGTTGCTGATTAACTGGGAGGGGTAAGAAAAAAGAGAAAGAATGCAGTACATGATCTGTTCATCTGAGTAAAATGGAGCCTATATATACAAAATTACATTACTTAGGCTATTCCCAGAAATGGCTATTTCCTTAAAGTACACACTTCTCTCAGACAGATGGTAGTTACAGGCAAAGGGAGAAAATGCACTTCCCTGAGAGCCAGCCACTCTGTAGCTGAAATGTGGGGGGAGGCTGGACATAGAGCAGATTGTGGCTTTGTGCACAGACCCTATGAACCTTGCATAAAAGATGTCAAAGCAGAGAGTCTTTGCATTTACAGCATATGTCTGTTTTCAGCTGGTGGCATTGCAATGGTCTTTCTAATCGTCACAGACTGAACCCAGTTTTGGTTTGAAAGAACTGGGTTCTTTCATAACAGTTTGTTCATGGCTCTGGGACTCCTGGTTAGCAAGAAAAACAATGAACATTTTTCTTCACAATGTCTCAGTAAATTTCCCTAGCTTCCTGGCTTTTCGCAGAGCAACCCCAGAGAATGGCAATGCTCCTACTGCCCTCTCTACGCTGGTGCTCTCAGGCATAACAGCCTTGGCTGTTATGACCCTGTAAGACTAGAAATGTGTAAGTAAGAGAAATAGAGCCTACATGACAGGTAAATTGAGTATTTTAATTCTATTTCCATTCACCTTCTAATTATTCTTAAAATTAGTGGTAACTATAAATTCATAGAAAACTGAAGTATATCACATGGGGCATGATTCATTTACTCTTTCTATGAAAACAGCCCACTTCTTATGTGGGCACAAAATCGAGTCAAGATTATGTGGCTGATTACAGATACAGCTCAGATAAGTTACACTCAAAATTTTGTTATGGGCAAAAAAGGAATTCAATGGTATGTAAAATCAAGAATTTATTGTCAGGATAAGTAAAATCTTAATAGCCTAATCAAAGAGCTCTTATTAGTCCAGATCTAATTATTATAGAAAAAGAAAAGAAAAAAAAAGAAATACTGTTACCAAAAAAAGTCTCAATAATAATAGTATAGGTAAAATTGTATACACATTTTTAGATTCTACCCCTTTTCCAGGTGTTTTGCTCATGATTTCACCCCTCCCTGGGGTCCTGATGGTGAGGTCTTCAGTCTGGCAAGGAGCACAGCAAGTTGTCAGTATCCCAAGTCCTTTGCTTGGAGCAACATGATGATGGTGAGGGTTTCTTCTTCCTTACTCTAGGAACTACTTGGGGGTTATTGTACGTTTGCTAACATGCTTTACACTTTCGTCTTTCTTCATTGGTCTGTAAGTCCATATTAGATCCAAATTTACAATATATATGGGGCCTTTTTCACATTATATACTTGTTCTTTGTTCCCTTTTTTACGCCTAAAAAGCTGGCTTTACCCAGCTCCAGGTCTGCATTTGTTTAACTGATCAATGATTAGTTGTTTATAGCCGCAGGCTCTCCAGTGCTGGCCTGTGCCTTGCCTCTTATCACCCCATGACTGCTCCTCTACTCCACATCCCGCATCCCCACTTCTCAAGGGCTCTGCTATCATACCAGACCTGTATTCCTCTACACTACGTCACCATCTTAGTCATAAATATTTCATTCTACACAGAATAATGGCTTGTTACAGCTATCTACATAAAAACCATGGTTGTACTACACAAAGATAAGCAAAAGGAAAATAAATTAGGTATAGCCATCTGGTCTTTAGAAAAATTACTGCTGCGGCTAAACCATGAAAAAACAAAGCTCCAGGCAGTCCGAGAAAGGTTCAGACAAAATTCGCCTGAGAAGCCTCAGTCCTGAGGTCTTGCAAACTCACTGTAAAACCTGTGACATATTAATAACCATGACAGTACTGTACTTACTGGGTTACGGAGCTACAGGTAAGTGGTAAACTAATGCCCTAGTGCATTAGTAAGTGTTAATTAGTGTGCAATCACATGCATCACATAAGTGCCTAAATTTTTGGTTCAAATAATTTTGCGTTACCAAAGACCGTACAGGACATCACAGCTATCCCACAACAAAGAACTGAGTCTCCAAAACAGAGCTGTGCATCCCAACAGCACCTGGCAGAGGAAATAACGTAGTGGGCTCCATCACAGCAGCCAGTCCGTGGATAGACCACTTCAATTTTCAAGGCTGCCAGTCTTGCACTGCAAGACTGCACTCTCGAGCACTGCATTAATTCATTTGCAAAAGGCATGCGCTATTTTGAAGTTGGTGAATGTGTAGATGATGACAGCTAATCCTGGGCATTTTACTATTTGGAGGGAAAACATATGTTAAAAGATCTAATCATTTATTTTGGAAAAGTGGTTAGTTTATCGCACTGCAAAGACCCACCACTACATTTTGACTGAAAGTGTAGAACAAGTGGTAAGACACAGTTGCCACCAGAAATTAATGAATTAGACACAAATATGCTGCAAGTGGGAGGCTTTGGGGATTTCAGCTTCCCTAGCAAAGTAAGATGCTTTCAGTAAAGCTGGTGCTAGGTCTTGCTTTTTTATAAAAACCTCGCATAGTACCAGGTACTTTTGTACTAAAAGCAAAAGAAAACTCCCACTTATTCCAAGTCTGAAAGATTAAACATATAGTAAGGAAAGATTCCCTGTTGCCCTGGGCAAGATTAAACAAATGACCCAAAATGAAATTTGTACAGAATTTAAGCTCTAAAACTGAAATCCTGAAAACCCAGCTTACCTCTAATTATCTTGAAGAAAACTAATGTTGGTCATGTTGGATGTCATTAAGTCGCAACAAACACTTACCCTCAATTAGATTGCAGACGCTGAGCATCTTCTTCAGTCTTACCTGTCACTCAGGGCAACGCATCTTCCCAGGGTGTGAGACAGGAGAAAACCCATCCAATGAAGAGGACTTTCCCAGTACAACCAAGATGAATTTTGCTACCAGATTTGTCTGAAAGAGGTTAATATAATGATGAAATAAAACATAGATTTTTGAGCTTTCCAAAATCTCATGGACAATTTTTTTTTAAATTTCACCGTTTGTGGCTTTTCATTTTGAAACCATTATTTTTTATTAGAAGTAGAACAAAACATGAGGGGAATAAAAGGTTACATAACCCAGAAAGAGAGCAACACACCTTTTTCTATTGAACAAAATATTTCTGGCTGACTTAACTTTTGAGTTTGTGTTACTTAGTTCACCAAAAAGCTGGAAAAAAACTGTTTTATTTTGCCAATATGAAAGTTTTCTCAAGGTTTTAATCCATTCGCAAAATGAGAAAAACTCATTATTTCCTTTTTAAGTTTTTCTCAAATAACAAACCATATGTGTTGTACTGTTTTCCTTTGTTCCCCAGTGTTTCACCTATATTTTTGTTATCCCTGAAGTGTTTTGATTATAAATAATTTTGATGTGCAAGCAAAGTTAGTTATTTAAAGTCTTACAAGCTCAGATGATTCAATGTCTATTCATCAACCTGTGTATTAAGAAGAGCACCATTTATACAGTATTAATGCATCATCTACTGATGAAGAGAGTGATAACACTATCTGGGCAACACAGTATGAAGTAGTATTTCAAAAACATGTCTGTGTATCAGCAGCTAATATTACATCAGACAGATTTACATTAGCAGAAGGCTCATAAATTCAAACAGTAATCAAATTAACTATCAAGACTGTGGGTTATTGGCAATTCCCTTGGGGTATGTTTACACTCTGCAGAAGCCTTGGTGAGTAAAGCAGTTCATTAAAGACAGACTCCATCCTAAGTTGGAGGCTCCAACTCGGGAGACATGATGCCAGATGGATGTGGCTCGTTAGAGGAACTTGGTCCTAGCTCTAACAAGTTACGAATCCATCCTGTCAGCTCTTGGGCAAACAAGCAGAGTGGAGACAGGAAACCAAGCCAAGTACAGCTGGCTAATAGGGTATGTAATTGCCTTATTTCTTTGCACTCGCTTTCCAAATCTAGCAACTACGTTGTTGACTTTGCCATTTAGTAGTTTAAAATTCATTTTGTTTTCCATCAAAATCTTGTGTTATGTTCACAGTGATTTAACTGAAGGCAAAACACAGACCTGTGGCCAGTGTGCCTCTCGCAGGTTCTGGTACCCAGTGTCAAGAAGTCTCGTTCTACTAAGCTGCAAGGGCTTGATACGAGGTGCTGACCATGAGTCTTAAATGGTAGAGAGGAAATTCCCTTTATTAAATGTTGGAGACTTTGTGGCCTGAAGCAAGGCAGCAGCAAAGGAAGTTAAGTTTTCATGTTCAAATATCAGCTTATGGCATTCACCCAGTCCTACTCCTCATCAATGTTCAGAGAGCCACCAGTTTCTTCTAAAACACCTCTGGTTAAGGAGATGATACCACCCCTCTACTCAGTGCTGAAGGAGACGACTAACCTCCCAGCCCAAATGAAGATAAGCTCCAAGCACTACTTGATGTTCTTGCTGTGAGTAGCACCCACACCTGAGGAATGGTCAGGTTTCAGACCCGACCTGACCCCACGTACCGCTGGTTAGCTCCATCCAGTTTCCCTGCTCAGTAGTCTGGTTTGCATTCTTTCCTGACATCTGCCCATGAACTGCTTCGGGAACTCAGTCACTTGGGATTTCACTCTGGGCAGAAGACACCTAAAAATTACACGTGGCAACACTCAGCACCGCAGTACCCAAATCCTTTTTTGGAACAATATTTTTTTTTATTTAATGTGCTATATCTACCCTTCTCAGAAAAAGAGAGTAAAAGGGTGGTTGCTACTAGGAATTAAATTTTCAGTGTTTTCTTTGGAAAGCAAAAGGACACCACACATTATTGTCTTGCTAGATGCTGGAAGGGTAGCAGAACTTGCATGCACATCCAACCTGGTTCAATCTTTTTCTCAACTGACAATGAAATATTTTAGTTCCAGTTACGTATCAAACTACATAGCTGCAGGGAAAAACTAAGATAAATCCTTCCCTCTTTAAGCTTTACTCTGAATCTACAGCAATTGTTTTTGTTCTTTGTACTTTTTCACTGTATCAGCTAGCATTTGCTAAAGACACTGAAGTAAGAGCTTTCCTTCACTCTTCAGCTGGTAACTCCACTAAAAGCAAGACCTTGTTAACTGAGGACAGCAGATTCACGCTGCTGTTGAAATGGTTAATATGACAAGAGAATGCACACTTTATGCAAAAGGTCTGATTTGGCTGACAACTGTGGAGTAAAGCAAGTAGAATTATTGCCATTTAAACTATATCCCACTGGAACAACTGTTTAGTGCAAAAGCTGCTTCAGACATAGGGATTATTGTTTAGTTAAAAATAATTATGGGAAGAGCTGAGAGCAAAACGAATTCCTAGGGATAGAGTGTATATTATTGTAGCCACTGCACTGATAAATATGACTCTGATAATATTATGATCAAAATGTGCTCAAGCAGACCCTGGCAAAATAAACTGCAATAGATATAAAGAAAATGTAGATGTAGGAAAATGTGAAAGTAAAAAAGACTTTTCACAAATAAGTGCCCCATTAGAACACAAAATGAATGTATTGGCAGTAGGAGCTAACATGAAATCACATGGCAGCTGTGTCCTGATTTATGTAAGTGCTGTGATTCTCCTTTTTTTTTTCCTACTTTCTTTATACCTTTTTTTTTTTTTTCCTGAAAGGAAAAAGAGAAACTTTCACCCAACTTCAACTAAGCTATTTCAGAGTAACATTAAAGCTTTGACTTAGGCTGACAAATGACCTCCCCGTAGGGATCTCTTTCTCTGCACAAAACTGGCCATTGAAAAATATTGTAATCAGACATGGTGGTGATTTTATTGGAATAAGCTTATTCATTCCTGTTGGCTGTCAAGCAAGTTTCTGCATGAACCATTTATCAAAAAATCAATGGGAGGCTTTTGAATATCATTTTTCTTGAAAACGTATAGAAATACCTAAGCCTCATAAATGTATTGATGTGTGTCCCCGTGTGTGTGGGTGAGTGAAATGAAACTGTGTCCAGACAATGAAAAACGATAAGGAGCTGTGAAGTTCTCCCAGATGAGGTTCCAGTGTGGCAAGGAAATCCCAAAAAAATTTCCATCAAGTAGGGACACTCTGTGGAGATTTCCCAAAGCAATGGAACAAATAAATGAGCAAAATGACTTCCAGAAATGTGGAATGTAAGATAAGTGTGGTGATAAAAAATGAATAATAGTCCAAGAGAGTTTCTAAAACTCGGATTGCATCCTGCAAAAAGAGGCATCCTCATCATGTCCTGTTCTTGTTGGATCTCTGACTTCAGCAGCTGCTCCAAACCACTGTCAAGAAATGGGATATGGGATAGACAGATCTTTGTTCTAATGTATTACACTTATTCATATGTTTTGTATATAAAACAGTGAAGAATTTAGATAATTTAAATATATGTTAATAAACTCCAATTGCACAGATCGAAACAAGCAAAAAAAAAAAAGCTTTTTTTTTTTAAATAAATATGTGTTTACATATATGTAAACAAATTTGCTCCACAAGATTCTCAGATATTCAAAAAGGCACATCAAACCAAGGTTCCATTATTTTCTTTAAGCCACTGTTACCCTTCAGCAGCACAGAGCTGTCATTTCAAAGATCATGGGAGTCTGTGTTGATTCCTATAGCTTGGTCCTGCAACCATGAGCACAACCGGTTTTATCTGCTGAGCAATGACTCAGTGATTAAACCCAGCATACAGACTTCAACCATTGGACCATTTTGACAATGCTTACTGTTAATTATCCGCATCTTGATCAGAAGTTGCACCACGAAGGAAAGTACAGGAGATGTGGAGTACGATGACCTCACAGAAATACATGCTAGGTCAGCTTGGACCTTCCCCATTATCCACTAAAGGATTCAGGCTTTCCTCTAGTGCACGTATGAAGGCACATCTGAGTTCAAACACAGCCCAGTAACTTTTTGTTCAGGCTCACCACAAAATTGCTTTGGTAAAAACATATGGAAGGACACATCGTGTGTAAACAGAATAAATACACTTACGTGGGCAGTGGTACCACATTTGTAACGTGCATAAAACAGGAAGGTAATTTCACGCAAACATGCATGGAAAATTAGATGTGCAGAGAAAGAAAGGAGATGTCATGACACTCCCTTCTAAAGATAGAAGGTGTATAAAGAAAGACTGCCTCATCTCCATGCATCTTGCAGCGTGTGCAGCCCATGGGACAAAGCTTCACAGGAGACCTCACCTTAGGCAATGTGCATTTTACCTCAGTTTGAGGCTTCTGTTAACGTTTCAAAGAGAGCAGTGGAGAGCTATGTATCCCAGTATTCTCACCTTGCATACTGAATTCTTTTCCATCCATGGCTGATAAATGATCACAGACATTTCATTTGGTTTGCCAACTGAGAACTGTGAAACGTGGTGTGTCAGTAAGAGAGAGATTTCTGAAAATAAATAGGTTTAGATCTGCTTAAAACACTGGAGAACATGAAAAGTACTCTGATGTCAGTAACATTTTTTTTAAAGTTCTGTCTATAATATATGAATGTGGATGAGATGGACAGATAGATGGAGAAAAAGACTATTGTGATTCCTAACTAAAATTACGAGAGGTAAAGATAGGTTAAAATAGCATACAATAATATTGTTTGGAAGTAAAGGTGGCAAAACCAAAAAGGATTAATGTGCTGTAACTGTAATAGAGAACGTCAGAATAAAGCCATTTGTTTCAGCGTGACACTGATAAAAAGACAAGGAAACACACAGGAAAATTAAAAAGAAAAGAAAGTTAATGAGGGTTTCAGGAAGCATTTTTCATGCACGGAATCTTAATACTCCAGCCCGCATTCAAGAGCAAATTGTAAGACAAAAGCTGTGTGATAATTCAAGAAAGAGATATGTAAAATGTCATGCTGTTATGCTGATTACTGGCTAGATTTATGATATAAACTTCACAAATTACACTATATAGAGTGGAGAGGCGGAATAAATATTCTTTTTAAAACTTGATCACTTTCTAACATGAAAAGCTACAAGGTGATTCTTCAGAGACCAAAAATGTAACCTGCAAAAGCTTTTTTTTTTTTTTTTTGGGGGGGGGGGTGTAAGCTTAAGCTTAATAAGAGGAAATTGGAGTATTCAAATTCATCTGAGACCACAAAAATATAGTATTAGCAGAGTAAATTACTCTCATGTTCAAGCTGCCAAAAACAATTTAGTCTGTGTATATAGAAACAAAAGCACAAGACTAAATCAATACGTTTTTCCCATGTTTGTGGAGAAAAGATAATTGATTAGAATAGCAGGTCACATCTATACTGATGTACCATTCAGTAGTTGACATCATCTCTCTATCTTTGGAATGAACACCAGCTCATAATACTCACTTACGTACCTTTTAATTACTTTGCTTTGTAGCCAGAAAATGGAAGGCTAACTCATTAACCTTCTTTGTCTTTCAAGAAGGTGTTTTTTTCTTAATGTTTATGCCTGTTTGGACCTGCAGTTATTCCCATAGACTGCAGAGCTATCTATTAGCAAACCTGGTCAGCTGCAAGTTCTCTTTCATTGCTTAATATATTCAGCAATCTGTTCTTCATGATTCAAACCCATATTCCAGTCTTATCAGTAAATAGAAGTTTCATAGATTATTTTTCCTATTCCTAGGAGTGAAGCAGTTTTTGAAAATGCCAGAAGTATTTTATAGATCGTTTTGTTGGTGGCAGACAATTAAGAAAGGGTCGTATAAACAATGATATAAAACACTGATTTAAAACAAAGACATTCTACTTGTAACAAACATTTCTCTTACTTATGACTAATGACTCCTATTTAATGCATTGTTAATGCCTTCCTAAAGCAGAAGCATCAATGTGCTAGGAAGAAAAGAGAAATAGATTTCCTGGATCATTGTGGAATTTTTCAAAGTCAGGACTACAGAATTGGATAAAGACAAAGAAATCCAAAGCAGAGCGGAATAATCAGAAAGCAGTAATTCTGTTGCCATTAGGGTGTTTTGTTTATTTTCCTATAAGAAGACCCAGAAAGAGGACCCTATAATACAAATTTCTCCAGAAAATTAAGACACTTTTGCACCCTTCTGCAGGTTGAAGGTGCCTTAAGATTACATCATGGGTGTGAAAGAAATTCAGAGAATTAGAAAAGAAAAATGCATAGTCATTTAAAGGGGACCATAGAGGAGTGTGACTGCATCCAATTTTGGTAAGAAGCTTTTATAAGGACAAGGGAACAATTCTGCACTTCAAAGGAAGCTTTAAGTGATAATAGGTTAAAACCGTCTTTGTCTAATTAGTTATTTAAATACTACTAATCATCTGGGCTTGGTGCCCAGCTCAATGCCTGTAATTTGAGGGCCCTAAATCTTATAAAGTACAAAGGGTCACCTCATACTCAGATCAGTGGTTTTTATGTGCTTGCAAGTTATACCAGTGGACTCCAAGAAAAGTTCACAAGTTTACACCTTCTACAGCTTAAAAAGGGGCGACATACTGAATATGTAAATTACAGGTTTATAAAATTATACTATCATATTTTAAGGACCCTACAAGCAGGGGAAAACAGCCTGAAGCCAGGAATGCAGCAATTAAGGTATGTAGTAGAAATGTTAATTGAAAGTTCTTATGCAGGAGGGCGGAAGGAAATTACGTAATTCAGCTGACATAAAGCCTGGCAGCAATTCTGCACGACTGCCTCCCCCCACCTCTTTGACACCCATCTGCACCTTTTGCGTTGTCCCCTCTGCTGCACCTGCACATCTGCTTGTACATCTGAGCAAGTCTGGAATATGGGAATTTCCCAATCTGAAAAATAGCCCTTTTTTCTTATTTATCCTAAAATATATTTTGCTGACTAATCAACTCCCTGGTCTAGCTCATCACATGACCGTACAAGCAGTCGGACAGGAGCAGAAATCAAAGACCTGGAGCAAAGAAGAAATAGTTTATGTTGATTCAAATATTACTGCTGCATACGAGAGCCTAAGAAATGAGGAAGCTGAACTCTTATTAGGAGAGAATAAATACCTTGGTCATTTCGTTCCAGTGTAGAGAAACAGCTGGGGACTGAGAGCACCAGCACTGGTAACCACCTTTAATAAAAGTAGCAGAAAGATTTGGGTTGGGAACTGAGAGTTCCAAACAGCCCTGGGGCAGTTTGCAGGAATAAATCAGCCACCCTCACAACATAGGCAAGGTTGTGGAGCCAGTGAGACAGAAGGGTAAGCCTAATAATGGTTTCTGTTGTTTTATTATCTGCAACATTCTTCTATTTTTGTCAAACCCTTTTTACAGAAAATACCAAAAGGCAAAGACTGGCTTTTCCTACAACTGAGCCTTCTGTGGAAGCTGCAAGAGTTTGAGGGGTAATTCACCAGTGATGACAAAGACCTGAGTATAAGAGGTAACAAAAGTTGCCAGGAGACCTTATTGCTGCCTTAGTGATTGTGTTTTCATTACACAGTCTTACGGTGGTGTAACGCCAGACACTGTTGGCAGGATGCAGGGATGAATCAATCTCAAAGCCTGAGCTCCTGAAAAGGATGTGCCTAATACCCTGCAGTTTAGGCTCGGCATTTTATTGTTGCTGAAGCTGCTATGATGAAGTTTGCCATTTTCCATCATCACAGCACCATATGCAATCAAACATTAATGATTAAAATACATTGCTATTCCCAGCAGGATGGAACCTCTGGCAATACCTATCACAATGCTAGCCCACTCCTGAAACTGGGATGCTAGAAATCATCATCGTGCAAGAATCAGTAATAATGACAATATATTCTATATCCTCACTCAAAGCACATCAAATGCACAGCAAATTGCTGTGAGTGCTTTCTGCTCCCCTGTCTCAGCTATTTCTTTCTACTAGCTTCTCACAGGAAAACTGTAATATTGTTCCCAAGGTGCTCAACAGTCACCTCTTTCATAGCTGCTTTGAGGTAAAAAGTGAATGAATACTGTATGAGATTGGACCAGGAAGTCATGCTGACAGCACATGTAGACTGGGTAACAGCTTTCTTGTGATGGCGACAATGGTGACCTTACATGAAATGCCAGTAGTAGTAAAAATGAATCGTGATATAAGAAAAACTAAATGTCTTATAATCTTTTGAGGGCAAAAATAAGGTTCAGATCATATAAGATAACAGAAACTCCAGGAAAATCCAATTGGTTGTTATGCAGCAAGAGATAGCTCATTTGAGAGCAGACAAAGATGCACCTCATTAACTTGCTGCGCTTTGAGAAGCAGGAAAGAAATTATATTCCACAACCAGCTAGGAAATCAAAACTAATGCCCAAATTAATGCTAAGGGAATGGAGACCAAAACCAAGCAGAAGGATAATACAGTGACATACTCCAGGAGGGGATGAAGGAAGGGATGTTAGAAACAGCAGCAGGGCCCAATCCAAACTGGTTTTGTCATTGCATTGGTAGCTGAATTTTAAGACTCTTACTGTCAGAGTTTGGCTTAACAGTAGCTATGTAGTGTGTGAAGGCTGGAGAGCCTGATGATATAACTTGTTTCACTTCTTTGACTGATGAACTTTGATTTAATTGATCATCTGTGAATTATACTAAAGGACCTTTCTGTGGTAGCCTGGAGTGAATTTCCACTTACTGCAGTAACTTCTATAACTTTTTCCCTAGTCACAAAAGAAATTCACATTTTGTAATGCCTCTTTGAACCAAACAGTTAAGATTTAAAAGTTTTGTCTCCTACAGGGAGGGATGAAAAGATGGAACTGAGTAATGATATTCCACTTGCATTTATTTATAAAGGATGTATAATTTCCTTGATTATTTCTAGAACCAAAGGCTTTGCCCAAAGCCCTTGACAAGGGGCTGCTTTTTCTTGGGGATGTCACAATGGCTTCTCTACTTGTGTTAGCATTTTTTCTGCTTTTCTATATCCTCCTGGGAGTCCTATTGCTCCTCTCATAGGTGCACACGCACATGCCTCCACCCGTCTTCTGGCTCTCCTTTCACTTTATCATTCACCAAGGAACAATCTAGTTGTCCAGCCAACCTTCTGCTCAAAACTTCTCTCTTGAGTGGGGATGTGGATGTGATTTCTTCAGCAGACTGATTATAGCGGGGAATTTTTCCCTCTACTTTTTTTTTCTTTGTTAGCTATTTCAAAAGCTACTGCGTTACAGTTATTAGACACATATAACTTGACTGGAGAGAGGAGTTTTAGCAGTTTTAGCAGCTTGAACATTCATCTTCCTCTCCCACTAAACTGAATAACTTTCAGTGACTAAGAAGTAGTCAAAGGTTTTAGTACTTTTGCATAGAAATTCAACAATGATGATGGCTTTGACATTAAATAATGACTGTGTTGAAAGTACTTTAGAAGACAGAATCAGAATTCAAAATTATATCAACAAAGAAATTTTCCAAAATCCAGGAAGAAATGCAAGAAGTCCAGCAAGAAGTTCAGCCTGCTTGGCAGAGGGTACTGAATTCACAAATACCATATGGAGGTTAAGTAACTACCATAAGACAAGTGGCAGAAAAGGTCCCAGGGGTTATAGGCGGACCACAAATTTCAAATTATGTTTTCTATTAATACTGCACTGTTTTACAAAAGATACCGAAAGCAAATACTCTGCTCTACAATGATTAGTAAACTCTCAGATGGGACGCTGTCTTTTGTATCGTGCATTAAAGGAGAGGTAGACACATCTCAGAGTGGGAACCACTACACTGTGGCAGGCAAATACTTGTTTTGGGGGGCTTAAATAAGTTTATCCAATCTCAGTGCATGGGAATAGATGGTATGTCTTCTTGAACTCCTTTTCAGCCCCTTTTAGACTTGAAATTATACACTGTAAATTTAGAGAAACTAAAGGTAGAGCAAAATGTTCTTACAAACCAGTATTTTAGCCATGGGTCCACTGCTTCAGGATAAGCCCTGGCAGCTGATAAGTCTTACGGTGTTGAATTTTAACCTCTAAACCTGTATGTGGTTTCAGAGGTGGTAAGCTAAGAGACTACCTCTTTCTCTCTCATGCTCAACAGCTGCAATTCATATCAGTGGAGACGGTTCAAAATAAACGAAAAGGATCTATGGGCTGTCTCCTACTATAGTCCAGATAGCTCTAATATCTTAACGCTTTAGGTAAGATGCCAGGTCCATCTATTTTGCCATTCACTGGGGTGGGGTAGGTGCAAGGCTGCAGTGAATTGACTTTTCTTGCCTTCAGTGGGGACTGTGTGACTTTTCTGACTGCTATGAAGAGGCCTTTTATAACTACGATGGCTGGAGCACACATTTATTTGGTGTTGGGAGAATTTCATTCACTAGGTATGTATAGCTGAGTTCCTGAGGAGCACAGTTTATCATGTAAAATCTGAATAAATGCACGTTAAAAGTAGGTTGGTTTCTGCCCTAATTGAATTTTGCTGCATATTCTTTAAGGAGACCCCTGACATTAAAGTAGATTTGGTCAGCCTTGGAGTACAGTATGAGAACAAATTCATTACTCTTTAAGAGCTATACACACACTTAGTCTTTGATAATGAAGGTCATACAGGTTTTTCAAAAAAGAGAAAGCTCAAGCTGCGGAGGGAAAAGTGACCTCACCTTAAAAAAAAAACAAAACCACAAAACCAAACTCAAAAAGTTAATCCAGAGACATGATTGTTACCAAGTTATTTCCTTACCTCTTTAGCTGAAATAAGAGACTGGCTACTTAAGTATCAACAAGAATGAGTGTTATTCTAGGCCGTTATACTCATCTTGATGCAGAAGACTCAATCATTCAACCATGATGACAAATGTCCATTAACTACTGCAAAATCACACCACATGTTATTTGGGAAAGTATATGACCTCTGTATGAAGTTTAAATGAATTTATTCTGATCAGCTTTAATCAACTATCAAATTAATTCATAATGTTTGAAATGGTATTACTAAGCTCCTGGAAACCAAGTTCACTGAACAATGTCACATATTCATTACTTTCTGAAGCATAATGAAACCTAAAGTGCTAGGAAATGTTCTACAGTTATAATGGCAACAGAAGTTGACACTTTCTTCACCAAAGAAAAGTACCGCAAATACACAAATCTCTCCTGTATTATCTGGGAATCTTTTTCCATCGCTAACGACAATTTTTATTTGATTTTATTTCCCTCTGTTTACTTGTCAGACTGGGACCCAGCCAGTAAAGCCACAGGAAAAAGGGCTCTGACACACTGCCTTGAGCAAATGGCTGCAAGGTCCCGTCCTCTGTCGGAGCTGCCATCCCCGTAACAGAGCCTGCAGAAGAGCGAGTGCACCTGCATCTCAGCTGTTCTTCTCACCGTCAACCCACCTCCATGGATGCCAGGTCCTTTTAGCCAACTCCACACTGAGGTTAGCATTCTTGGAAGACTGGTAGGGCAGGACAGCTGAGAGCAGTAACATCCATAACCTCTGGAGCAAGGTTTTGCCTGGAAAACAAATGCTAGAGGCTGTCTGTTTTCTGCCTTGTGTTCCTTCCAGCCTGCAGGGTGGACCATGGGAAAAGCTTTGCATTTCAGGTAACACACCTGAGCTGATCTGGCAGCAGAGGTTAGTGAAGGAGGATGCTATGGCCTGCCACTAGTCATCACGAGCAGGGTGCTACCAGGACAAGGGAAGTCTAGGGAAGACATGAAGAGTCACCTTATATGAGAGGTGATATGCAACTTCTTTTTCATGTAAATTGTCTCCTGAACTATAAGTTGATTTAAATCTGCTAGCTTAATTGTTTCATCTAAGAACAAGATCAGGTCGTGAGACATAAGAAAACATTCCAGAAATAATGTCAAAAGATGTCCCCGGGGTAGTACTACCTTCTTATGTTTTCTAAATTTTATTATTTGAAAAACTGCTTAAGCAGCTTGCCGATTTGTTCCAGGAAACCAAATATGAGTACTGTTTCACTGGAGCCAAGAGGCTGGTATCACACTTTTTTCTGGTTTTGAGGCATAATTCTTTTTTATTATTGTTTTTCACTCAGTGCAGCACAATATTTTAGCCCTAATCAAACACATCATCCCATCGAGCTGACTTTCCTGAGGCTGCCTTTTAGTTGACTCAGTGGCTGAGCAGGTTGTTAAAAGCATGCAGGACTGCCACGTCGTGAATCACAGGATAGGAAGTTTTACTCCTTAGCACAAAATAGCCAGCCAGCTCTAGCTTTCCCTGTAGACTAGAAACTCAGGAACACTGTCAAGATATGACATTTTTGTCACATTTACTCTTAAAATGTCAGTTCACACTCAGATTTGAACACAGGCAAAGGGATGGGAGTTTGCTGGCCTTTTCTTTATTCTGCCTTTGTTTGATGTGAAATTACACATTAATACATACAGCCACATGACATTTCAAGATGAAATATTTTTAAGCAACATGAAAAGCAGGAAAGGTCTGAAAAGTGTCATAATTTTCCAAACTTGTCAATAGAGTGCACAGTACATCTGATATAAGACTTCGCCTTATGCATTTGTCATGATACAAACAGCACTTCGTCCTCAGGGGACCTGCTTGGTATGTTCGAGCCCCTTTGGCCCGGAGATGAATTAGTGCATTTAAAGGAGAGCACAGAGGCCACTTTCTGAGGCTTAGGCCTTATTTTGTGCTTGGTCGCAACTCAACTCACAGAAAGCATCATTCACACGCACAGACACTCACAGGCCCAGGTTTATGATTAATCCCACCGCAGTGTGCTCATACATGTATAACAAAAATGGTCCCTTTGTAGAACCTGTTGGTCTAAAACAAGGGAACAGTATATTCAGTCAGTTTTTTGGCCACTGGCTAAAAAGTTCAAATTCAGCCCAAACTGAAGGATGACTCAAGTTTCATATTTGGACATTCTGAAAATTTTCTCTAAAAACAGTACGTGTGAGAGAGTACACATGTACAGGAAAAAGTGATTACAGGAGATGAGGAGGTGAAGAATGAGCATGTTCAAGAATCCGTACTGCATTTGCACTTCTGTTAGTAATAGCACATGAAATGTCACTTGAATCCAGCATGTAATTGTTCTTCGCCTCCTTAACATCTTGTGGGAACATTCCCTTTAGCACCTTGATTTTGTTTTCTCTAAGCTTAAAAATGTATTGGCACCAGTAATTGCCTAATCTGGTCCAGATACGATACGGTAGGGTGCAGATTTATTATACTGCGACAACAAATGAGGAATAAAAGCTCCAGGGAAGCAGTAAATCAAGGCTGCGATAATTCTTCTCCAAGTGCCACGCAGAGAGTCCAGTGGAGCATCCAGAGTGCTGCTTCCCAGCCACTGCTAATGCTGATCTACAGGAGGTTGCTCTTCCCACCCCTGGCAGGGAGCTGAGCACAGTGAATTTAAACTGCTGGTAAATCGCCTGGCCCCACCCCGCACTTCTCTCCTTTCCCTGCCTCTCGATGGGAGTTGTTCTGCAAGTTCTTGATGCAAGGGGAGTGCTCCCCGGGCACCCTACATCCCCTCTCTGTCCAAACGAGGTTGCAACATGTGCCTTGCAGCTCAGCCCTGGGACGGTGCTGTAAGGTGGGGCCAGATTTGTTCCACCGGTTACTTCTCATACTGCAAGCCCAGGTAATCAGCTGCTCAAGGATATCAGACATTCAAAGATATTGCAGTGGAACTGTTGTTATTGATGGAGGAACCAACAGTAAGACAACTGTGATAGCTTTACTGCATGAAGCTCATTATTGATGAGTTCAGCATTCAAACACTGTTAGAGTTTGGAAACTTTCGTATTTGCACTTGACAGCTGAAAACAGTTACTGCAATGTGACTGCTGTGCTTTGCACCCCTCCTACAAATAATTGTGGGTTTATACATTGTGTTTTTAATTATGATGCTGAAGGGAAATGGATAATAAGTACTTCAGTGAATATACACATGCCTGTTCATCTTCACCAATCATTTCTCATATTGTGAACCGTCTTTGCTAAGATAATTATTGCTGTGATTAATAAGCTCCTAAACTAAGATCAGAGGTTTCAGTTCTTGAAAAAGAAAACAAAACAATGATAGTGACAATTCACACTTTGCTTACATTTATGAATATATAAAGTTACACTGAGAAAGAGTAAGTCAGAAAAGAAGCAGAGAAGTAGAAAGAAAGCAAAACAACTGATTTGGATGGTGTATGGAAAGCACTAAGAATCATGAAACATTATTCTTCAACATTACAAAGGAACAATTAAATGCTTAAATTGTTCTTTTAGTGTCAGTAGAAAGTCTTTAACTTCAGTGAAGCTGCAGCAGATGCTGAAAGAGATTTTTGAACTAGGAAATAAGGTGCTTTATTCACAGAAAAAATTATTGCTAGACATGAGTAACAAGGACTTGTTCTGAGCCTTAATTTGTATGTTCACTAAAAATAGAAGGTTGAATTTTATTTTGTTGCCCACAGAGCTCCTATAAATTCAGTGGAATGCCACAGAACAACATCAGTTTATTATTATCTGAGCACAAAGTCATTCTGTCAGTTCAGTGTGTGTTTTTTGAGACACACAGACATTGACTTGTAATAGGTTGGCAGAAGACTCAGATTCACTTCTTAACAATCCTATTTAGTAGCTGACTATGACAGCATCAGTTTAGGTAACAAATTGTAAGGATCACGGCCATATCTTGCTGTTCTTTTGCATAGAAAATTCCTGTTGCCTTCAGAGGAAGGTTTGTACCTGGAAAAACTGTAGATCTCAGTTCTCTTTGATTAGTGTCTCATAAGCACATGTAGCCAAACCAATCTCTGTTATAACAAGTGTATCCTTGCTCTTGTCATTGTTGAGTGTGTGGACATCCCACTGATTTTGTTAGGATGTCTGTGTCTGAAAAGCTAGTATGACTGCACCTGACATAATCATAACTGTCTTTACTTCTTATGTTTTTTGTTCTGGGACTCTCTGCAAGGAAATCTGAGTGTACTCGTCTTGGCTGGTAATTCTGCACCACTGGTGGTGGCTCGGAACCCATGGGTTCCCATGCCACTCCTTTCCAGGTTCATCTGAGATGAAGTGACAACGAAAAGCTGGGATGCTGCTATGGTTGTCTGACCCTACAATGCTGAACTGATGCTTGTGTGCTACTCATAGCTGGCAGGAAAAAACAGTGGCTTGTGGCCATCGTGGATGTTCTGGTTTACACCTACAACCAAAGCTGATGCTTGGCTACTCTAGGATTAGACCAAAATGGGAAAGGGGAAAAAAAAGCTACATAAGGATATTTTTCACCATACCTGCTAAATGCAGGTTAACTTTCTGTCTGGAATAAAATCTGTACAGTTATATTTACATAATGTAAGTTTTCTCAAAAGCCCCCAGGATTTTCCACTGGTGGTAGTAATTTCTGGAGGACCATTTTCCATAACTATTGGGATCCCTAAAAACATTATTAAGGGGCACATAAGATTGTCTACAAAAGCTACATGCTGTTCAGCTACCTTTAAAGAATTTCCAGCAGGTACTAACCTAAAACTTCAGAAGCCTGAAGACCTCTGTAAGAGAGGTCTTAGCCTTAAAGCAATGCTAACGCTATATCTCCCAAGAAGCAGCAGGGGAAGATCAGAGGAGATCAAAGGTTGTAACTAAGTGACCAACCATCTTAAGTTATCTACCCAGGCTTCTGAATTGTTTGTGGTTACTCCTTCACTCTTTAACTCTGCAGAGACTTTCATTTTTTATCTATCAAAGGTCTGGGTACTTAGGCTTTTTCTCAATTAAAGATCAAATCTCAAAAGTTGTATTGATTTACAATTTTCAGCAATTACTTTTTTTTTTTTCTTTCAACTAGCAGTGGTTGAAGATATCATTCTACTATTATATACATTGATGTGGCTTCCCTACCTATCAAAATGCATTAAGGAAACATAAAAGAAAAAAATCACCATCTCTCTCTCTCTCTGTATCTGCAGCAACTTGAAAGAAAATGATGAATGGAAAAATGTTAGAGCAAAGGCTCCCAAAACGAAGGAAGTGGCATGATTAGGTTCTGTATTTTAAATTAGAAATAACTGCTCTGAATACATAAGTAATAAGACATCCATTTATATCCCGGGTAGAATCTGAAGCTTCATTAATTGCAGTTGAATCACATACAAAATAAAGACTTCCTCCAAAAAGCCAGGCTTACTCAAAGAAAAACTTAATGTTTTATGATAGTATTTTCCACATTAGAGTTCTGCTCATGGCTAAATCATCGTGGATAAACATACATATATTTAAACAGAGAAAGGATACACTCTTTTAGTCTAAAAATTGAGCCATAGAAAAACCACTAGACTGAATACTGATTATTCATATGAATCATTAGTCAAACAGAGGTGAGAACCAAAAAAATATGAGTACTATTTCTATTTATAATGTTCACGTTTGCGTGACATTTCTAAAGGCTTTTTTGTCATACCCAGTTACTCCATGTTGTTACACATAGAGATGAAAACTAGATCAAAGGATAGCCTGTGTTACTAGTACTCACCTAGTAAACATCCAGCCTCCCTTTTCCTCTCAGTCATATCCTTTTTTACACTAAATAAATCTGGGGTGATTCCTGTGTTTTTACCATTTGGGTCATCACATGATTTCCACTAGAGGATGCACCAAGACAAAGACAAACATGGGATGAATATTCAGCAAATCTGCATGAAATACTGAATATCCCCCATTTCACATTGAGAAAAAGCCAGTAAGCCCACTGAGACTTCCTGAAGGACTTTATCTATGTGACTGAAGGACTTAAGCCAGGAGTATTCACGTAGGTAATTGTATACTCAGGACTGTATTTTGTATGAACCACTAACAGTCATTTGTCTAAACAAAAAAAAAAAAAAAAAAAGAGAAAATGAGAGAACCCAAAATTTATATGTCTACATTTTATAATCATTTTACAAGACTATTTCATATTCAAGAGAAACATGCACTTCTTATGACAAGTTATACAGTGTGATCATTGCAGTAGTTAAGCTATAGAAAAATTGGGTTAAAAATAACAGGCATGCTGCTAAACCATGTTAGCAATGAATGTGGTTTTTAACTTTAATCTTAAAAGAGTACAGTATTTCTTCCTTATAATCCTGCCTGAAGTTTGCAGAGTATGATTTGTTCTCCATTTACCCACTTTTGCTGTAGTCAGTTCTTTTCCTATTACAAATCCCACATAGTTTATCCAGGAACTCAGGACAATCTAGATAACAAATAAGCACTGTGAGGAAAGACAGAAATATTAGAAATGTTGAGCTCACAATAACAAAAAACCACTCATTAAGTGACAAGTCAGACTTATACTACATCTTCATTCACTCCTCCACCAGTGTTGATGTCTTTCTAAATAAAAAACTGTGCATCACTAATGTTCTCAACCGCAGCAAACTTTTTCCTATTTAACAAAACCCCTGCTCCGTATATGCCCTTAATATGCAGAGTATATTCATGCTCCGTATATGCCCTTAATAAAAGCAATCTTGAAATGAACCTTCTATGGCTCTCACCTTGCCCATTTTACTGTTTTGCTACCCTCTGCTGGCTTTCTTTTTTCTGTCACATTAAACAGAAGCTGTCGATTTTCAGTTTGAAAGCCTTTCATAAGGCAAATTCAGGAACAGCATTTGGGGCTGGGAAAAGGGGAAGGGGTAAAGCTAATCAGGTGACACTGACTTCTTCCATCTCCATTGGCATGAACAGGGATTTTCATCCAGATCACTAGTTTTGATGAAATTTCTTAAAATCAAGAACTCCCAGGAATACAGCCATTATGCATGCTCAGCTCTCCTATGCAGTGCATATTCATTGAGTCTGATGCATAAAGATAGTAACTATGCCCATATTTCTGACCTCTTCAGTAAAAATATGAAAAACCTCCATGTGTTTCCACATCACTTGGGTAAGGGCTCCATGTGCCCTTGATGTCCACATTCGTCTGAATAATTTTCTCCCATTCACAATGTGTATGGATGTCAGAAAAAAAAAAAACAAACAAGCAATAGCGGACATCTCATAGGAAATTAGGTAATCTTGACAGCAAACAGACCTTCCAATGCAAAACTGCAGGGGAAAAATATAGATTGCAGCTGCAAATACATCACACTTGAAATCACAGGTAAAATCATTTCTCTACAGTGTGTGGCTGTTCCTAGAAAATTGTGTTTAGCCCTGAGACTCTCATTACTGAGAAGAGTTGTAAATTGGAGAGAGGTCAGTGCAAAGCCACTGATATGATTAAAGTGGGCTGGAGGCATTGACTTATGAAGAAAGATGAAAAGATCTAAATAAACATGGCCTGGCTGTGGAATGCTTAAAAGGCATCAAGACAACCATTAACAAATAGCTGAGAAAATAGCAGGGAAAAGAGATATCTCAGGTAGCATAAAGGAGAATAGCCAAAAGTAATGAGATGAAAATTAAGAAAGGAAAATCTAAGCCAAACGTCTGGATAAACTAGAAGTGGAATGCATCACGCCATGAAGCACTCCCCCAGGTATAATGGAAGTCCTATCAGCTGAGACAAATAAACTGGATTGACAAAACTGAAGTGGTTGTACAACGGGTTTAACCCTCCCTGTAGAGAGAGGTAGGCCAAAATGTACAAATAGGTCTTTATCATCTCTAATATCTCAGAATTACTGCTCGGATAACTCAGCTATTAATGGAATTCCCTTGTGAATGAAACTGCTCATGCCTTGCAGAAGAAGTGTGAAGTCTGCAAGTGGCGCCGTTTCAGAAGATAAAAACTCTGCAAACAAAGCTCTTACACCACTCCCCCAGAAATGCTCATGAGTTGCTCAGTGCCCACGAATTGCTGTCCTTCAGGTGTACCAAACCTACAGTGTGCCCTGTACAATTGTGTTCACTGAGAACCAAACAGTGAAGCAAACCTGACATTTTCTGAGTCTGTTATAGTTACCACAGTGGCGATTGCCAGAAGTTTTGTGTTCATTGTAGGTGGCTGTACTACAGAACAGACATGCAGTTCTGACTTGTTTAGACATTTGGAAACCTCAAACATTATTAATCTGCACACAATCTGATTGACTTGTTAGGGCTACCAGGCATGAAGCAATTGTGGACAAATTGATGAAGACCTTAAATCTTCCTGAGCAAAATTTTCAGGAGCAAAAGAGGATGTGCCTAGAAAAATCACATGTAAGATAACTCTTCCTGTGGCCATCAAGAAAAGCAGAGCCAGGACAATTTTTACTCCTTCTCCTTCCATTTACTACCAGGAGGAAGAGAAATGCAAGCAGTCCCTGTTTTTTGTTCAGGGGGGCAGTCATAATTTTACACAGGCTAAGCAGGAAAAAATCTCACTGCCTTTCAGTTTTTGTGTTTTCAACTGCACTCACTGACATCTCTAGCTACAACAGTTTTTATCCCTTTGGGAGACTTTACATGCTCAAAAGATGCAACTCTAACCTGATGTGATTGATAGGCTGATGGTGCAGGGACCCCAGTATCCACTGGAAGTACCAGAATGAAGATTATTGCATAAACCAGTGTCTGCTCATTCCAAATAGGCCAAGTCTTATTGCTGCACCTACAGCAATGAGAATAAAACACTCAGGAACTGACAGGCATGCATGACAACTGAAGAAACGTGCACTGTCTGTGCAGCAGTCTTAGATGTGGAACAGCAACATGACTTTTATCCTATTCACACTTGAAAAAGCTGAGCTTCCTCCTGCACATATCTGATTTACCTCAATTGTGATGTATTATTATCATCTCTTGTGATCCTGGGCTGCATTCCCGCTTACCCACTCTTTATTTTTTGCCTGCTTGATCCTGCTGATGCCATGCCCCTTGCTGTGTACTGTGCATACTGTCACAGGTCTGAGCCAATTGCTGTGATTACAGGCACAACTACACTGTGAGCCTGCCCTTGTCTTCTGAAAAGTAACTAAAAAGCTACTTTTGCTTCAATTAGCTAAATAGCCATTCTTCCTTGCATAAGAGATCCACTGTCCTGGAGAACACATTCATCATTTCTGGTCAAATTGCAAACATATCTGGACTGAGTCTACCTCGCAGGATGACATTAGCATTTAGAGTATTACTCAGAAATATGACTCAGTTGCACATCTTTCCTTTTGCACTGTCTGACTAGGATTTAGTCCTTAAAAAGTTAGTGCTTTGGGTTGAAGGGACCTTTGAAGGTCATCTAGCCCAACCCTCCCTGCCATGGGCAGAGACATCTTTCAACTAGATCACATTGCTCAAAGCCTCATCCAACTTGACCTTGAACACTTCCAATGATGGGGCATCCACAACTTCTCTGGGCAACCTGCTCCAGTGTCTCACCACCCTCATCATAAAAAATGTCTTCCTTATGTCCAACCTAAATCTACCCTCTCCCAGTTTAAACTGATTACCTCTTGTCCTGTCACTACAGGCCCTGGTAAAAAGTTTCTGTCTTTCTCATAAGCCTCCTTTAAGTATTGAAAGGCCGCAATAAGGTCTCCCCGGATTCTCTTCTCCAGGCTGAATAACCCCACCTCTCTCAGCCTTTCCTCATAGGAGAGGTGCTCCAGGCCTGTGATCATTCTCATGGTCCGTGTCTTTCTTGTGCTGGGGACCCCATACCTGGATGCAGTACTCCAGGTGGGGTCTCACCAGAGCACAGCAGAGGGGCAGAATCACCTCCCTCGACCTGCTGGCCACGCTGCTTTTGATGCAGCCCAGGATACAATTGACTTTCTGGGCTGCAAGCGCACATGGCTGGCTCATGTCCAGCTTTTCATCCACCAGTACCCCCAGTCCTTCTCTGCAGGGCTGCTCTCAATCCCTTCATCCCCCAGTCTGTACTGGTATTGGGGATTGCCCCGACCCAGGTGCAGGACCTTGCACTTGGGCCTTGTTGAACTTCATGAGGTTTGCACGGGCCCAACACCTCAAGCCTGTCCAGGTCCCTCTGGATGGCATCCCTTCCCTCAAGCATATCAACTGCACCACTCAGCTTGGTGTCATCTGCCAACTTGCTGAGGGTGCACTCGACCCCACTGTCTGTGTCATTGATGAAGATATTCAATAGTACTGGTCCCAGTACGGACCCTTGGGGGACGCCACTCGTTACTGGATTCCACTTGGATATTGAGCCATTGACTGTAACTCTTTTGACATGGCCAACCAGCCAATTCCTTACCCACCTAACAGTCCACCCATCAAACCCATTTCTCTCCAATTTAGAGGTAAGAATGCTGGGGGGGGGGGCTGTACCAAAGGCCTTACAGAAGTCCAGGTAGATATACCTAGGCAGTACCAAGAAATACTAGTCCTGTGCTTACCATTAAGACACACCCCAATAATAAATAACAGAGGGATACAGACAACTGCCAGTGACTTTACTATTAATGTGAATCTCATTACATATTATCGTTACAACCCCCCAAATAGTATTGAATGTGTTTACCTTCCTAACACTACTAAAGATATTATACATTTTTCAGGGTTTAGAGATACAGGAAGATTAAGACCTGTTTTTTAATAGAGAGCCTGAAAGCAATCTCTTCCTCTACATCCTTTCCTGTGGTCTTAGCTGCCTGTATTCAAATTGGCTCCAATATGGCACAGCTGCATAACCTGGGATCAGGCTGCTATGAAAACAGCTGTGCTGCCAGAAAGCCCTCTGGGACACCCCATCTGGGGCTGCCACCCTTGGCAGGAGATGCATTTCAGCTCAGAACTCTATGTTTGGTCCTTGCTAGAACAGTGATGTAGGCATGCCGGTGCCCAGCCTTCTGCCTCACGTCCTCACCTTGCTCACAGGACTTCCCAACCTTATCTCAGACTGGCCCCATGGCCACAGACCAGTCTGTATGAATATGGTGGGTCCTTGGCGGTTAGCACACTGCCTGGCCTCGCTGTCTCCTGTGTTGCTCACGATGCTGTCTGCTACTAGCTTAAAGGGAAGAATTAAGGTATTTCTCGAGACATGGATTCAATCCCTGCCCTACTGGTCGCTTCAGTGGAAACAACAAAGAGATCACAGAACTTTCCTGCTTAAAGAGTGTTTGTGAGTTTTGGGGCACTTGGACCCAAATCCTCAGAGATACACAGAAGCTTCACTCCCAGTGTTTTCAGTTGGGTTATGCCCTTAGAAAAGCCTGACCCGTGTGAACTGCCCAAGCTCAGGTGTTCAGCTTGTTTCAGAGTGAGAACTTGAAACTGAATCTTCCAAGTCCTAACCCCCTGATGTAGCCACAGGACTACCCTGTCTTTAAAATGAAAAATTATCTTGATGTGAGTCTCAAAATGTTCAGTTTAGTTTGCTTGTTACACACTATGACTGTCAAATTAATTTTTTAAAAATGATGTGAGATGAATCATAGCCTCCTAGTTATAGACAATGACCCTTTGTGCTCCGATTAGCTAGATGCCTACTCACTTTTTGATAGGGTATCTGTTTTGGAAGCAACATGCTTCAAATGCAGAATCACAGAGCCAAAGGGGAAAGGGGAAGATGGCAATCTGCCAGCTCAAAAGGAAAAAAAAAAAAATCCCTTATCTGTTATATACTGAAGTCATTAACTATTTTACAGCTATAAAAAGTACATTAAAATGTCCCAGTGTGCTCCTAGCAGGGTCATGATTTGTTGGTGCCTGAGAGGCCGGTACAGTGCAGTTTGACAGGTGTTTAGGTCAGGATGAAATATGACATCTGTGCTCCCACTCAAGAGCTGGTACCAGTTCTGGATGATTTGCCAAATGAAGATCTATTCGGAAAGTTTCGGTTTGACAGATAAATAGCCCATCCAAGATTTTTCAGTGCTAGGGCAACCAAGAGATTACCCCATTTATGGCACCTTGTGCAACCTACAGGCATTTTAATCAGTTTTACTGGCATTTTAACAAACTGAGTTTGCCTTCGGTATCACAGATATCGAGATCTGTACACATCTTCAAAGTAGAATGCAAGAAGAGGAAAGAAAAGAGAAAATGCAGAGTCCTGCAAATTTCCCACTGAGACAGTTATACACAATGAAACTGTCCCAAAGTAAAAGGCAGAAAAAAGGTAATGAGATCCTGCAAAGACCAACAAATTAATTAAAATTTTATATGTTAAGTGTAGATTAAGATTTAAACATTTGGTCCTGGTGCACCTATGTTCACAAAGTCTATTCCCATCAGAATGGCTGATCAGAAGCACAGTTATGCCCCTGTCACCCGTCTCTTAAATGTGACACTCTGAATGAAAGGTGGAAAGCTTTGAAAAACATAAAGCATCATTTGGATTAGAAAGTACACAATTCAACACTTAGCTGAAACCCACAACTAAGTAGTTGAAAGTGCATATAGAGTATCTGTTGCTATAGTACAGCATGCACATGAAATGAAGCTTTCTCTCTGTTCTTACAGGAACTGGCCTGATAACAAGAAAAAGATGATACTTCTAATGACACAGTGTCATTTACCATCACGTTGGGGCACTCATGTCTTGCTGAAAGAGGAAATTATCAGCTACAAAAGATAGCCTTGCTTTGATTTTTTTTTTTTTTTTTTTAAATTAAGAATTTCAAAGTAGAGATGAGGCTTAAGCTTACTTCCTAAGCTTTCTGTGAAGAACAACCCACAGAGGGCTTTTTCATCTCTGCTTCCATTTGGAATTACTGGTAGATGACCTGTAAATAAACTCAAACGTCTACTCCCAGGAAAAATCACATCAAGTCCAGGGTATTAAATACCTCAGTTATACTAGCAGAGTTGGAAAAAAGGGAGAAAAAAACTTCTCAGTTGTGATCTTGATTTTTATTTTAGGGACTTATGGACTCTGTATCACCTCATTCCCCCCGTTCAGTGCCATCTGAAGACTTGATGGGTGAAGACTCTGTGATCTCCTCCAGGCCACTAATAAAGATGTGTACTGGTTTGGGCTTGGATACAGGTAATTTTCTTCATAGTACCTTGTATGGTTTAGTAGCTTATGTATATAGCTATGTGTTGGATTTGTGCTGGAAACAGTGTTGATAACACAGGGATGTTTTGGTTATTGCTGAGCAGTGCTGACACAGAGTCAAGGCCTTTTCTGCTCCTCACCCCACCCCACCAGCGAGCAGGCTGGGGGTGCACAAGAAGTTGGGAGGGGACACGGCCGGGACAGCTGACCCCAACTGACCAAAGGGATATTCCACACCACATGACGTCATGCTCAGCACATAAAGCTGGGGAAGAAGAAGGAAGGGGCGGACGTTTGGAGTGATGGCGTTTGTTTTCCCAAGTCACCATTACGTGTGATGGAGCCCTGCTTTCCTGGAGATGGCTGAACACCTGCCTGCCGATGGGAAGCAGTGAATGAATTCTTTGTTTTGCTTCGCTTGCGTGCGCGGCTTTTGCTTTACCTGTTAAACTGTCTCCATCTCAGCTCACAAGTTTTCTCACTTTTACCCTGCAATTCTCTCCCCCATCACGCTGGGGGCAGTGAGTGAGTGGCTGGGTTGGGCTGAGCTGCTGGCAGGGGTTAAACCACAACAGATGTTAAACAAGAAAGGTCCCAGACAGACCCCAGCAATGCCCCACTTGTTACGAGGCTAACATGACCCATCGACCGCGGCCTTCTGAGTCCGATCATCATCCAACCAGTCTTTTATCTGTCTTGCTGTCCATCCATCCAAACCACCATGGCCCAACTTGGATGTGAGAACAGCAACAGTGTCAAGAACCTTGCTCCAGCCCAGGTACACAACACCCACCCCTCTCTTCCCACCCACAAACCAGTCATTTCTTCCCAGAAGGCCATCAGGTGGGCCAGGTGTGATTTACCCCTGGTAAACCCATGGTGACAGCTCCCAATCACCTTCTCCTCCACATGCCCAGAAATATGTTCCACAGTTTTCCCAGGGACTGAAGCAAGGCTGACCAGCACAGTTTCCTAGATCATCCTTACTGCTTTTTTGGAAGATGGACGCAACATTTGCTTTTTTTTAGTCACTGGGGACCTCCCCGGATCTCCATGACCTCCCAGAGGTTATAGATGTCTCACCCTGCAAGGACAGTGGCCAGCTCTCAGCACCCTCAGGTGCAGTCTGTCTTGTCCCACTGGCCCGTGGGTGAGGTTGTCTCCAGCCACCCCAACTTGGTACTCACCCAGTGCTGCCTATTTCTCTCCTTGATCCATCTCTCCAAGCACAGAGGCCTGGCTGGGGAGAACTGAGGCAAAGGCGGCATTTAGTACCTCTGCCTTCTATGCCTGCTGTCACACCAAATCAATTAAGATCTTAATCAGAGCATCAACAACTTAGCTACAGAACAAATGTGACGACAGCATGTTTATTTCTCCCTCAGAAACAGAGATTAATAATAATTAAAATATTTCTTAATTAAGGAAACACTGATTTTGGAATGGAAGCATGTTGGTCTCTTTATTAGAAGTAGACATACATTAACAGTACAAACATACCCACTAAAAGTACTAAATGGAGAAGATACAGATCTGAATAAGTCCTGAGCAATTTTTATCTTCAGTTTACTGTATTTTACAACTTCTGGGAAGATACTCCTTAACTATTGTCCTTGTATATTTGTCATACGCTCGCTGAGCTGCAATTGCTCCACTGTGGAGCGAACCTGCCTGAGCCTGGCAGGAACCACTGAATCTGTGCACACCAAAAGCACTGCTTCAGGTACCACTAAAATCATTTTATTAACTTCTCACTTCACAACACAGCTGATATCTAGTCTGGCTGAGTGAACCGAGATTATTTCTGAACTGACTTCAGTGATCTTCCCGTATACTGACAGCTGGGTTGCTGCATATGAAGCTGAGCAATCAGTCAATTCTGACTTAAATGAAAGCCGTACTTATGCAGCACATCTGGAGCGTGCATCTCCGACATGCTGGCGTTGGAAGCTTCCAGAGGTCTGGAGAATTTTGGTCTTTCTGTGCAGATCTTGATTGAATAATGAGCAGGTAAAATCAGGGGGTCTTGAAGAGAACATATCAGTTAGGTTCCTTTGCTAATACAAAAAATAGCATTCATCAATTGTTACTTACCTTTCCTGAACTTTTTTTTTCCCGTAAACGTTCAGGCATACTGACTATTTGCAATCTTTCACCTTTTTTTCCTAATTCACGGATCCAAAGTAAGCTTTAGCTTTCACCTCAAGTGAGGCAATATTAATATAATACTTTTTTTAGTTAATGATAGTTTGGGACAGTTAATTTACTGCATATATGACTTTTTTCATTGATTCAATTTTAAAATACACTTTTTTGCCTTTGAAATAGTACGCAAGTAGTTTTCCCACTCTCATTTAGTTTCTTCCACGGTAACACTTAAACCTTCCTAATTTGCAATGTCCCTTTTATAAATTGAAAACAACACCTTTTCATGGAAAATCAGCCTTCGTATACATAGGAGCTTAGTAACTTCATTTTATATCACTTGACTGACTTTTTTGAATATCAGTTTTTCAATGTTGTAAACATTTTCAGACTTACAGGCTAGCAGTACTTTTAATGCCATCCTGGCATGACAAATTCAAAGTAATTGAATTTGTTGCAACTGACAGTTAGCACGATACCACATTTGCCACGATGTGTCAGCACTATCTTATCTGGCCATGAGAGCTGCTGATCTTCAGATTACAATAGTTGCTTCTTACTATTGATATGATTGCCTTCCATGCACAACCTACCATGTGCAATCCAATAAACATTTATAAATACTAATTCCATCCTTGCTTTGTTAAGGGCACAAAACCGCTTGTTTAAAATACATAAAGGTATAACAAACTTGTCTCGATGTGATCACTTAATGTTGATTTCTTTAGTCATTTCGAAACATCAAAGAAACATTTTGCCTCTAGCATTTGCCACTTGTTCTGTAAACTGGCATGTTCTTACCCTTTCCTGACCTCCTGCCCGCCCCCAGATCTTTATCCATTATCTTCATTAGGATCTCTTTGGTTTCTGACAGGCTGGCAAGAAAAGATACATTGCCACTACTCTAAGAGGTCTTCTACAGAGTATCAAATACATTGTGATGACGCAAAGCAAAACTGGAAAGTCTTCAGTGAGCTTCTAATCTTTTTTCACTTGGGAAACTGAGACCATGGAAGAACTTCAACTGCACGTTAGTCAGAAGTCTTTCAGAAAGAAACTATACTATTTTCACAACAACAGGTCACTGAAAATCACCAGATTAGGAGAAACAGCAGAAAGCAACCTTCTCTCCTCCTCCACCCCACCAAGATAAGTGCAACGAAAGGAATTTGTGTAAGATTAAGAGTTCCAGAAATGTAAGCAACACTGGATATCTGGCTTTCAGTTCCTTCTGCAGTGAAGATGAAGCAAGTCCAAAGCCACAGCCAGCTGAGGTGGATTCAGTTCCCATGGGATGTGCAGTTGCCACCTCTCATCTGTGACCATACCTATTGGGGCAGCAGAGATGCACAAATTTAAGGGAAAGAACAAAGCTTTCTCTGGCCAGATGAAAAACACTCATGATTATTATAGACAGTCATCTCCACCATAATGGGACACTCCTGAATGATACAGAAGGGAACAGTTTACACTTTTCCTCTCTATATTGAGAAAATTTAGCTTTTATCCTCAGAATATGAGTACATAATTCTGCCACACCTGTTCTCTGCAACATTACTCTTCCCGCCCTTGCTAGCACAGGCCCCAGGGTGAAGTATTTAGTGTCATTCAGCGACCAACTCTTGGTAACACAGGTGAATGTTTTCCAAGGAATTAACTGTGTGTAAAAATATACCTTTAAGTGTGATGCAGAAGGTTTGAGCAACAGAATAGTCTTTGCTCAAATCACCCCCTTAAGCACCTTGCCAATATTCCAGGTAATATGCTAACAACAAAATATATATTAAGATATAGACTTAAACATATACTAAGAAATAGCCCCAAAACAAGCACTCAGTAATAGGCACAATAGAAAACATCATGCACCATATAGCTAAATGCTGTAACATGCAGCCTTGTTATGGCTGAGAATGGATAATCCTCACAAACATTCTGAAAAGCAGTATAAATATTTCTCATTATCCCTAGGTTTGACATCACTTTTTAATAATGACAAGAGCCTTATTAAGCTGAATCTCCTTTATTTTTTCTGAGACATTCACCACTGCAAAAACAGCAGGAGGGGAACTGTATTCCCTGAAAGTCTAAAGAGTGTGTATAGAGTTAACAGGAAACGAGACATCAGAGAGTTTGAGCATGAAGGGAGCTGACTCTCTCCCTTTCATGTGGACAACAATGTCATCAGTCAAATGTCAGGTCATTCCGATTTCCCTGCTCCGAGGAAAGTAAGATGTTTACCAAGAAAAAGCTCTTCTTTCATTTTAGGCAAACACCGTCTGTTTCTGTTTTCATTAATGTATTTTCCTGTGTGCATTATAAACACTGTTTTCTTCTTAAAAAAAAAAAAAAAAAAGAGACTGATTCATGAGCAGATGCCATTCTGGAGTACTCCAGGCTGATGTACACTCCGGCAGCCCCATGCACTGAGATCTCCTGACAACACCAGAAACCCAGGGAGGAATCACAGAGTGCTGGGCAGGCAGCAGGGCAGTGGCGTCAACGTCTTTGGCCCTTCTGCAGGCTCTTTACAAAAACCTGGAGGACCACGTTGATTGCCACAAGTGCCACTTCACCACTGCCTGCCAAGACTGTGGCAGGTGAGTTCCAGAGGTCAAACTGGTGGGGAGGGGGTGTAAAAGGGCTTCCTATATCATTTTGGCATTTGTTGTCTTTTCATTTCACTGAGCATGCCTCAGTCCTCCTAAGAGAGTAGGAAAGAGTCTGAGCTCTCTCCATTGCTCCATCTTCTGTTTTTTTATACTATGGCCACAACTCCTCTGCACATTCAATAATGCAAACTTTTCCCATTGTTTCAAGCTTTCTTCACAAGCAAAATCCTCTTATGTCTCAAATAATGTGCTTTGTACTCGAATCTTTATTTAAGACAGGATGACCTTAATATATAGATTTTCTCTCACTTTTATTTATGATAGTGCTATGGGAGTTAATACCTGTTCAAGCTTTAAGCACTATTTTTATGTAATAAAAACACGGGTATAAATAAAAATAAAACTAGCTGTCATCTCTCACCTTAAAACCAAACAAAACATAGTCAATACCAAGCTTGTACAATATTCCTGAAATACTGAAATTCCTGAAGCATTAAAATTCCTGAAGCATTAAGCACAGAAATAAAGATAATGCATCTATACATGTAACAGTAATACTGCAATCTCAGTATCATTCTATATATTTTCCCTAATATAACCTGCTATCTTCTTTGCTTCTTTGACCACCATGGCACATTGAGCAGATGTTCTTATTGAGCTTTCCCCTGTGAGGCACAGGTCTTCCTCTAGAGTGATTACAGCTAATTTATAACCCATCAAGGTATATGAAAAATCCAGATGGCTCCTCCCAGTGATAAGAGAGCTTCCAGAAGCAATGCCTTTGGAATTCATCCGAGATCAGAACTGGGATTGTCTGATATTTCAGTACCACGTTGCCAGCAGCTGTTTAATATTTTCATATATGTCATTTGCCCTCGCTAGAGCAGCAGGCTTACACTTTGCTGTTCTAATTACATAGACTTATATTTTGCTTTTTTAATTTCTCAAGGTTAGTTATTCTCCCATAGGATCTATTACTAGACTGATGTCACTTCAGCACCTATCTACAGAGAGAAACTAAAACTGAGCCATTTAAAGTGCTGACAGTCCTGTAACTAAATTTTAAGTCATTTTGAAGAAAGAAACCACAGTATTTAGTTTCTGGTAAATCACAGATATATTGAAGTCCAGCTATCAGGAAAAATATTGGAAACTATAGCATGAGCCATATGGTGCCACACAGGATTCTTCTAGATTCGTGAAAGGAAAAAGTTGTATTTATGAAATACACAGTCACCTCCATGAAAATAGACAGCTGTCTGGAAGCGTTTCCTTTTCAAAAAAGACATGATTACTGTTATTAGTTTTCTATTAAAAAATGACTTTGTTCTTTGAATCAGTATATGGAAGAAGGACTCCCAGAAATGGTTTCAGGAGAGCTGATGAGCATGTGCAACACCAAATCCAGAGTTTGGAAGATGGGAGACGACAGGCAGGCAGCGATGGGCACTCCCAGTAGAGCTCAGCAGACTGGGAAAGGATTTCTTGGCTGATAGATTCAGTATATCTTGTGTAGTGGGGAAAGAGGTTGAGGTTGGTGCTCAGTGAAAGCTGAACTAGCGTATAGTGTCCTGTTAAAAAATATGGCCTCAATTCACAGAGCTTTCACTCCCCACATCCACTCAACAGTTCAGTGGCTCGTGCTTTCGTCTAAGCTGCAGCTTAAAACAATTCCGTTTCCTCCTACGCCTGTGAGAGATGAACCACTGTGCTGTAACTGGAGCTCTGTCCTTCTTGCCATATCCATTCCACGCTGCATAAATAATTAAACATCCGCCAGGACAAACACCAGCGCTCAGATGTTTCACCCAAATACTAGGTGAGTCAGACAGGTTTTCTCTCTCTCAATAATAACCGATACAACTGGAAAATGGGGGCAGATTCACACCTGGCAGCATGCTGTGTGTATCTGTGCAACTGGTTTTATCAATGCACTGCGATTGTTCTGACGCTCTGATGCTTCTCTTTTCCATAAAATACTTAAACAGTTAGTGAGAACAGACAGTGACTGTGTCAGCGGTGGTGAGAACACTTGCCTGAGAGGTGTGAAAGCTTAATTATTTATTCAAAGCAGTAGAGTTTCAATGGGAGACCTGAGAAGACTCTTCCCCGCCTCTTCCCTCTCTCTCCAAAGCACCCTATAGACATTCATTAGAGAAATGCAGGTTCACGTGCTTCAGGAAAAAAAGAGAACTCCAGTTAAGCAGTTGCTCTAACCCAGCAGCACTTGGATAAAAAGTGGCATCTCCACCTGTTCACTTTAACCCACATTTCATTTCTTTTCTTATTTTTGCAAGTTGTGTTTGCACAGAATAAAATTATTTTGGGAGGGTGGAGCTGTTTTCTCCAGGAAAAATGGGACAAATGATGGTTTCATTCAGCATTACTTATTTTTTGCTCAGATACCCACCTCAGACGTCAAATTTAACCCTGCCACTGATCATTCCTCTTCCACCCTCTCCCGTTATAAACTAGCAAAACTGGCTTCAGATTTATTAGTCAAAATTAAAATCTGCTAACATATTTGCTATGTTTGCAATTTACAGTCAAACAAATAATTTTTAACTGATACAGGATAACCAAATAAGACACTTTTTAAACGTCATGTTATCTGCATGAAGCAGATGAACAACACGGGGCAATCGGTGAATGTTGTGAGTTCAGCTGACAAAGTAAGGGGAAAAAAGTGGACCCAGTGTGAAAACCATTCCGAGTAATTGTGAAGCACAATTCCAGAAACTGCAGAAAAGGACATGGATAATGCCTGCAAAAAGCCTCAATGTATGCAAACATTAAATACCATTTTTTAACTGCAATATACAAGAAGTGTTCCTTCTGTTCAACTTGGACACAAAATGTTAGTAAAGGGGCAGTGAATATGTGTGTGTTCAGTAATTCCAGTAACACTCAGCCTGAAAAAAAACTTCATTTTTTTCTGGAAAACTTCAGCACTGTATCGAAACAGGACTTTATTACTTTGAAGGGAAATCAGCACGAAGAGAAATGACCCGCGAAAGTGACTAGGAAAGATTAAGCCTAGTGATCCAGAGAGACCTCACATATATTTGAAGTGAACTTATGTCCTAAGAGGAAGAGGAGTAACTACTTAAGGGAACAAAACAGAGAAAAGGAAATGGTAGGAACATCATTCCGATTGATAGTGAGATGCATGAAGTTGCTCACTAATATTTCTCAGCATGCCGTTCAGGGTGAACCCAAGCCAGCACCCAAACTCGGAAAAGCCTTAAACATTACTGTCTAAAGTTTGCTATTTAACACAAAGCAGGAGCTTAACTGGAGCTTGGAATTTCTCACAGGACACATGAGCATTTCAGGCACTGGTACTGCACACTTGTTACAGGGAAATTATGCGTCTTGTTCAACCTTACATCCTCCCAAACATTGTCCACCCACAGTACACATCCATGCCATCGACAGATGGGCAATGCTGCACTATCTGCACTGTCTCAGAACGCACTCGTTCAGATGCTGGAAAAAGTCTAAACACAGAGTTCCCTCCAAAGTATAATTACCTCCACAACTTAGAGACTGCTTAGATAGCTTTTTGCTAGTTAACGATGACTAGCTCAACTAACGATGACTACTTAGAAGGACTAGCTCAACGAACTTCCCATTGTACTGCAGTGTGGCTGCACCTTCATACCCATTGATGGCCACAGGTTCAGAAAGCAGCATTTAATTTTACTCATTGCAAATGCAGACCTTTAGCCTTCAGTGAGAGATATTCATTTGCTTCATGCTTCCTCCTGAATTTTTCGCAATGCATCATTTCGTAAGAATTAACTCCACTGACATCCATCAAAAGAAAGTCATGGAGTTGAAATGCAACAGGAAATTCTGCTTAACAATAGGTATATCTCACCATTCACTAAGAAAAGTCATCTTCAGGCAAAGTTTATCTGTTGAGAAAATATCCCTCCTATTAGGAAGTCTGTATTGGCTTTCATCTGTAGCATCCAGCCCTCTTTTGATCCTTCTTTTTTTTAACCAATTAACTTTTAATTTCTAACCTATAGTCCATAAATTTCTCGTAGCACATGGTCAAGACCAGATAATTTCAGGAGGACAAATATTTTCTGATATGCAGAGGTATTAGATATCATGGGGTTTTAACTAATGTGTGAATTTGGTAGATTTTTTTTTTTTTAAAGTGCATGCAACCATTAAGGCCACACATTGGAAACTTTATTCAGATTGAGTTTGTCTTATTCTGTGAAGCCACTGAATTCATTTGCTTGTGAAATAAGGTCTTTTGGCTTCAATACGATTTTCAGAATGTGAACCAGATCCTACCAAGAAATGTGAATACCAATCTAATCTTAGCCATCCTGTACCAACTGCTCTTTTTGTTTTGAAAGCCTGGCACCAAATTTGTAACATTTTTATAAACTTAGGTTGCATAACATTTATCAGATATTTAAAAATAACAGCAGCAGTTTGCCCATCACCTTAAAAAAAAAACAACCACCACCATATCAATAGGGGATACTTTAGTCAGAATTAGATGGTAAACACAAGATCCAAATCAATACTGTAGGTTCAAAAATAAAATACAGGTTAAATGTAGGTAGCTAAATTCAAAACCAGATGTCCTAGATGCCTAACTCTATTTTCTTGTACCACCGTGCTCAAGCCAGTACCCTCATTCTGACTTTCTGTTGCCTAATTTAAGTAGCCTGAAGGATCCCTCTCTGATCACACCACATAACATATCATCACATCTATTTGGGGTGTATTTCACTAGTTGTGTATTCTCAGGTTTCTACCTGGCAGCAGAAATGGCTACCTCTCACTTTACTGTGAATAAGCATCAAACTATGAATAGATAGGTATACTTTCTGGTATATTCCATGTTATACTTTTTAAAGTATACTATAAAAGAAGTTAAGTGGCCTCAGAAGTATAAATCTATTTTTAATTACGAAATAGTTACCAAAATCTGCAGGAAATACAGAAATTTTAGATAATGTGCGTAAAAATACTGAACTTTTTCACTGCTTGGGATCTGATCTGCCTATAAACTTCAATAATCCTGCTGTACCCAATACTTCATAAACACCTCTTTGTTAAACAATATAATTTTCTGGTTCTCTAAAATGGAACTTAATAAACAACTTCCTTGGTAACCTTGGGATTTTTTTGCATTAAGGTTCTTTCCTTGTAGTTCTTAATATCCGAAAGCTGCTACTGACATCAGTAGGTATTCTGCCTACGGAAGGCAAGAGAAATTCTTTTTATTTTATTGTTTATTTATTGGAACGTGAAGAATCCAAAATTCAATATCCAGAAACCTACTTCTTTCAAACTGAGTTTCTGTCCACTGGATTGCACAGATGCCTTAATCTCCATGGCTCAAAAGTCTGCTGAGATGAAGAAAATAACATAATTTAAATGACATTCACAAAATACTTAAAAATAAGATAATGTCCTCATTGTTCAGCCTTGTTCTAAGAGTTTACTGTGACCGTGAAATTTTTTCACTGCTAGAAAGAAGGATAATTCCTTTCACAAATTACTTCAGTAATGCCCTCCTGTTGCAAAGGCGTCCACAGAAAATGTTCAGAGGACTGAAAAACACATTATTTTATCTCTGTTGGTATTATCCAATAAAATCATGCACAAAGAATTGGACAAAAAGATAATAATAGCTTTATCTGAAAATTAGTATATGACACAGGAAAGGACTAAAGAAGTTTCTTTTATTGACTATGGCATGTTTGAAAGAATTCTTCATTGGTGAGGACAGAAATACTGTCAGATTTAAAAAAAGACATGCACACACGTATACATTATACATAGTAATTATTTTTAAAAGGACAAATGAAACAAAACCAAAAAATGCCTTTTTAGGTATTTTAGGAGTGCAAAATATTTGTGAAGTTATGAAAACATCACTGTGATTATTCACTGCACTTTTTGACATAAAATAGTATTAGACCAACTTTTTTTTTTAATCTAAGCAGTTATTATAGTTTATCCTAGCTGGTCAGTTAAGCCAGTTATTTGCCTACCGCTTGTGGTGAATGGTTAGTGGTTAAGCTTGAAAAGAGGAAAGGCTCTGAAGATAGGAAACCCCTTTTAAATACCCTGATCCTCTTTATAGATCCGGGTAAGGGTCTCTATGACTGGGCTTCTGCAGGGTTATATCCTGAATTGCTATTTTAGTTTAAAACCTCTACAAATGATAGAAACCCTCTATTCATTCTGTCTTTTGGCCAGCAAGGCTTCATCAGATTTCTTTCTTTTATAATTTTTCATGTCTTTACCTTTGCTTCCCTTCTTCTAGCTCCTCTACCAAAAGCAGTGATGTGCCTTTTAAATCAGATACGTCCTCATTTCGCTAAGGATATATTTGCATTTGTTGCAAAAGTATGGGGAAAGCTGGGCTAAACTGAAAGACTGTTACTATGTAGGGCTCGATTTTTAGTAATGTGGCATAGCTGACAACTGTAAAACTTCAGCATTCCAAAAACATTTGGCTCTCCTTCTCGTATGAATGGTTTCATAGATTATTACTCAGAATTTATGCAGGTGAAGTTAATTTCAGCCCTGGTGAATAAGATTTTTCTCCCATTTAAATTGTTTTTCTTAAATAACCACCCTCATTTAAAAAAGAAAAAATCTTTGAATCTGGTCTCTTTAAGACTCTGTTTCTAACTATGCTCAGAAGATGTATTTCCACATAAAAAGTTAAATCAACGTTTTCTTATTATATTGATTTTCCACTTACAGTAACTGCAAAGATTTTCAGTCCTCCTAAAAAGAAAAAAGAAGGATCAAAGTCAACACATTTTTATAACCTGATGAGTATTTTCCACATTGAATCATTCAACAAATGAAAAATAACAGTCTGTAACATTTAAAACCAGGTTGAGAATACACTCCAATGTACAAATGCTGCACTTCTAAATATTTAAAATTATTACGTTCTTGGCAGCCGTATCTTATGTGCTTATATGTGCAATATATTCACATTAACAGAGATTCCACTTCAAAATGCTCCACCCAGATAGGAATCAAAAGGCAGTATCATAAATGATTCACTGGATCTTGTCACAAGTTAGACGAGGTTTTTGTCACTCATGGCAATTTCTCCAAGGATAAGTAAACAGGAAATGAGAATAACTACATCCAGCTTTCCCTCTTGCGTTAGGTACAGCTACGCTGACAAAGCCCTGCACAGAGGACCAGTAAAATTATCTGCATGGGCACACACTTATTGAAATAATGAGTATTAATTCTAGCACTTTCAAAAAATACTGTGAAAGCCATACATACAGGTAAAAATACTGCTACCAAAAAGGAGCATTCTGTTACAACAAAACAGCAGGACTGAAAACTTCCTGCAGAAAATGATTTAATAGACTCAAAAGACAAAGCGAGTACTTTCTTTGTAGAGAATCATGCAATCCATAACTTTCCAATAGCACCACCAATAACTTCCACAGACTGCTGTGCATGGCAGCCGATACTGAATTGCCTGAAAAGCTCAACAAGTCATTGTTATACTATTACCCCAGAACTGTTGCCTATACAAACTGCCCCAAGAGAATTCCTTAAAACAGAGAAACAAATGGCTGTCACATTCTTCCCTTTCACCAGCTCATGACTTTCCATCAAACTGTCTGGAGAAAATATTCCTTGATAGCTAGGACACAAAAATACTAGTAGACTTTAAGACAATAATCAGTAGTAGAGCCTTTTAAACTATGCCAATGTTGAAACCTCTCAAATAGCTTTCTCTCATGGAATATTTTTCAAATATTAACACCTCTTATTTGAAGCATGTCCCATAAGAAGCCACAAAGCAGTACTTAAAGAAATATGAAACTGATATCAGAGCTTCGCATGGTTATTAAAAGATATCCTGGCTATTATTGAAGCTAGGGAGCTACAATCAAGATGATCCTTATTAAAATAAACTAATGAGATTTGACAGAATATGAATTTAAGCCTAAATACCAACAATGTCATGCTGTCAGCAAATGAAAGATATTAACTGAAAACTGTTGCATTTGATTTAAGGCCCTATCATGCAAAATGAGAAAGGAGGTCACCCTGGACCTTCAGGGAATCTGTTCTTACAGAAATTTTAATTTTGCTCACAACCCCTGGGAAGCAAAAATAATGAATTACCTTGCTCAGAGACGTAAGAGGTGTACCAGTCACACACTGACAGCATTACAGTTCATATTACCTCATCTACCTACATGAAACATTCAGCTAAAACAGCAGTAATAATTGGGACTAGTTAGTATGCTCCTTTACTCACACAACAGCAATCAAAAAAAACTATTCCTAGTGGCTTGGACTGTCTAGTAGTTCAGTAATAAAAAGTGTTTTTTCCTGTCTGAATGGCTTGAAAGATGACAGCACAATCAGGAATGGAGCTTCAGTTTAGCAACAATTTGTTGATACTGGTCCAACACTGAGTGAAAACCGCCTTAGCTTTCCATGTGAGAAGGTCACTCCTTGGACTCACTTTCAGTTTTGAGAACACCACAATTGCCCGAAATAATCTCTTTCATGATATCAAATACTGAAGATCAGTCATATTCATATGGATTGAAAAAATGTTATCTAGTCTCTGCGGGGGGGAGTATCTATGATCTTTCTGGCATGATATATTTATCACACACAGAGAAATCACTGATTTTCCAACAGTCACAGTGGACGTTCATCAACTATTTCTGAGAGTCAATTGACATTGCAGTCATATGTACTACTTTAAATAAATGAGCGTGGTAAAAGCAACTCAAGTAATGTACAGAAACTGATTTTTTTCATCTTAATGGCTATCTGAAAAATCAGCATTTAAGAGAACTGAAGTTGGTAGCTTAAAAAGTATCTTATTCACTACTGAACTTGCAGTTCAAAGATTACCTCAAATATTTTCCTTATCACTTCCCAAGACATATTTCAAGGGTGGTTTTCATCTATGCAATGAAATAAAACCTGCTTATTTCTGGGGTGTGCAGTGCATGAACACTCGTGAGACATTTGAGATCTGCAGGAGGTGTAGTGTAAGGGCAAAGTATTTTGCTAGGTTGCATGCTGATAGGAGAAATTTTCCTGCTTCTGCTTATACATGACATTACAAAGTCTTTTTTCTTGTCTTCCTTCTTTCCTTTCTGCCTTCTTTGCTTCTTGATCAAACTCTATTTCCGTCTCACCAATTCACCTTCAGGGTCTCCCAGGAAAACAGAAACATAATTAAGAACAAAACATGTAGAGCTTACAGAAGATGAGAAGAAAAATATAACTGGTCTGGTGGTGTTGAAGAGGCACAACTGCTTGTGAGATACAGTATTAACATTAAAAGAGTTCTCAGAAAAGCCTGGAGCTGGCTTAAGTTTATAATAGGTCCAATCAAATTCCAAAGCAAAGATAACATAGCTCAGAAGACAAAATCAATGAATATTCTGGAGGGAAATGTGTGAAGATTGTGTGATGAAGTGCTAAGTCAAAAGTGTATTTATATGAAAATGATTCTCCTGATATTATCAGGCAAAATGAAGACCATGCAAATCCCTTTTACGCAGCCCATACATCTATCTCCAGAGAAACTGATGTTAAAAGTGATATGCTCTGTATTTTTTTCATGAACTTTTTTTGGTGCTCCATTTCTTAAGCAGTAGAAATGAGAATATTGTAAAAAGGAAAAAAATTTGTATCCAGGAGTATTAAACAGCTATGAATGTCCAAACTTCAGTCTCATTAAAACCTGACAATTAGTTTGGAGAAAACAACCTCACACTGTAAAAAGCCTAATTTGTGAAAAGAAAGACAGAACACTGTAGTCTGAGAAACTATAAATAATCTTAAATGGAAAGATGGCTGTTCAGCTGCATAAAATAATTTCCTTCATTGTCAGTCAGTTTGCAAAACTAATGTTTTAATATATTGCCTTTTGATTATATTTTTAATTTTTATGGATGTTGCTTGATTTCTCCCCATGTTTGTATTTCTCTTCAGTGCTTTTTATTTTTTTCAGTAATAAATTTTCATTAATACGTAGGATTTATTTTAAAATGAATGTTCCACTGTTTTTTTTCCTGTAGATTTCTGTAGCTTTATACCGATGACTCATAGCGTCCATCCTGCTGAATTTTCCAAAAAGAGGAAGTGCATAACCCACATTTTTCACCATATTATTAGCTTTTACCTTACGTCTTCTTCTTCCGTGGGATCAAGTGTGCTTCATTGTTGCTGTCAAGCAGTCTCCTTAGCAGCTTTCTCCTTTTCTGGGTTAGGACTGAACATCTCGCCGTATGTGAATATATTATCAAAAGATAATCACTGTTAAGCTAAAACTGCACAGTTACAACAGCTAGCTTTGAACTCAATGAGAATTGAGGACAATAGCTAAGGTAAACAGAAAATTTTTTTAAGCACACAAAGATCGTGTAAATCTTGTCAGGTTACTTCACTGAGTATTGTACCATAGGATTAGTTGCCAGAGCCCTGGAGTTTCAGCTAGCTGTTTATTATTCTTTAAAGAAAGTGAATCATAGTTACCAAAAGTGTCTAGCAAAAGATCACTGTCACATGAAGGTGAGTGAATGACTGCAAACGAAAATCATGGTGAGTGGCAGTGAACAGAACTGAGGGAGCGTCTGAAGGTGGTAGTGTCTGCGGTGCCTTTGGGACCAGTGTCATTTAGCAGACCCATGACTGATCAGGAAGATACGTGTAAGAAGGATACTGAAATTTGAAGACGACTGTAAATGAAGGCGCACTAAGAACAAAAAAGAGTTGCATAAGAAGAATGGACTATACATTTCTCATAGGACAATAATCTTCTTGCAGGAAGTTCATTAACCACACGTGCCTGGCACTGTTTGCTAACACCTGATTTTTTGGCAAATCCTGAATGGACTACATTGCAACACTGAGGAACTCTAATTTTCACATCAGCTGTGTACGTTTATGGTTGCAGCCCCCTCTCCCCCCCAGAAAAAACAGACAGGCACCAACTATTGTGATTTGAAAACTTCTAAGAAGCATTTCAGGATTGCAGGACTTTTACGTGGTCCAAAAGTGGGTAACTCAAGAACTGATCAACCCAAAATCAAGCAAGCTTAAAAAGTGATAAACCTGTTCAAAAAAACCCAGACCAAAACAACCCTGAAACTCTTCCTCTCTTGCTCTTTTGGTTTATCAGGAGGTCTTTTAGCTGCTGTTTTCCCAGTATGCTTCTCCTCAAATTCTGAAAAAGTCAATTTTAAGTGGTATCAGTGGGAATTTCCAAATTCTTTTCAAAAGTGGTCCAACATAGCATGAATCACAATATTCGTTTTTGCAGAATATGCCACCTTTGCATCCATATTGAAAAGGAAAATTCAAAATCTTTGGGACAATGATACTGAACATTCATTTTTTGAGTTGTTGCCACGGTCTGAGGTGCTAGGAATAATAATCAGCAGGCCTATGAAGTTGTCCGTCATGACAGTGCTCCTAGGTAAAAGCAAACATAATATCCATTCATCTTATCTGGACTGGGTTTAAGCAAACAGCTTTCATTCTGCATGCTTTCGTGGTCAGATAATAGGGGAAAAAAATCTCAACTGTGCTTGGAAGAAAAGAAATGCAACGTCCTTCATCACTATCATAGGTACGATCCTGCGGTAACTAATGCTTCCCAAAGATGATGAACGCGCACGCAGCAGTGATCTGCATGTGGAACTGCTCTTCAGCTGGAGTTAACTGAGCACCTCTCTAAAACCCTCTACGGTATTTATACAGAAACATCACTATCAAGGTATGCAGATTAGGCCTCCAAACGTGGCAGAACAATATGAGATCACTTTTCGTTTCCTTTGCCGAGTGCTAATCAGATAAGTACCTTTGAGACAGCGCACTGTAGCTGATGCAGTGCTGTGCCGTGCTCTTACTTCAACCCGAGACCCCTGCAATATCATGACTGTCTTCTTAAGCGAAGCTTATCACTAACATTATGTTTATTTTGATCCTACGTCTTTGCTCAACAAGATGACAGCATCTTGCTAGAACTTAACACATGGAAACATTCAAACTGCCTCAAAACAGTGTCCATCCAGCCCAGCATCTTGCTCAGCAATATCTAGTAATGGGGGCCTGAAGGACGACTACGAAAAAGAGAGCAAGGAAAAAAAAAAAAGAGCCTTCCACTGATATATCCTCCTGGCATCCAGCAACCAGCAGTTTAGGGACTTTCTCGACCACAGGTTGCTTCTGTGTAAATACTCTGCCCTAGACTTTCATCTATGCATCTAGCTGTGATCATAAAGCCCCTAAATCCAGTATAGCATTGCATGCGGATTTGAGTTTAAAAAATGGCATAAACTAAAACAAAACAATGGAGTATTATGAGCTCACTCACTTTCATTTCTGTTTGTTTCAAATGTATGTAGTGAGCTGATACTTTTTCACCAAAGATTTTTGGGGAAAAAAGACTACCTTAATTTTGTACCCAGCTAGGGAGTGCTATGGACTCCCCTAAACGTGGAGCTGGGAGGAATTTCCACGTGCCACTGCTTTCTTTCCACTTCCCCATCCACTAGCAAAAGAAGGAGTAGGTATTTCACTCACGCTTGCTTGTGGGCTTTATACAATATCCCAGCATGTTTTCGTGTGCTTTTAGATGTACAGAGACGGAGCATTTCACCCCCACTCGGCCCACGGTCGGCACAAGAGCAGCTTACCACCTCCGTAACTTATAAAAACCTATGTTGTGTTGATAATATATAACACTGTTCTATTAGCAAGTCTTCAAATGACATAATGTACCAGAATTAATTTTAAGATATACTAGAAGGCTTTAAGACTTTGTGGCGTTTCATTCTCTAGTTACCTGCACCTGATTTATAACTGGAAAATACAGTGAAAATCCATACAGGTTCACTTTCCGGGACATTTCTGTTGTTTCTTTTGGTTTACTACTGCCTCACAAACCAAAAATTGTGCCCCTAAAAGACTCACCGACATAAACCCCACAGCATCGGCATTAGATCGGGGCGTAGGCGGTGTAAATTAGGTGGTCTATCACCTCCCGGCAGCCAGCCCCATCTAATTGCATTAGCTTTCCCCACACATTTCAATTTCTCAGGCTCTCTTCCAGTGCTATAGCTGGCGTGACCCTTTTCAGCCTTCAAAGTATTTTGACTATTCCTAAGAGGAAAAAAACAAAACAAAACAAAACCAGAAAAAAGGGCTGCCGTTGTTCATTTAAAAAAAAAAAACCAAACAAACAAAAAAACCCAAAACCAACTAACCCCAAACCCCCTACAAATAAAACAAACTAACAAACAACCCGAAGGAGAGGGCTGGGGAAGGAAACATCTTGAAAAATAACGGCAGGGAAAAAGCTCGGCGAATGCCCGTTTCGGGTCACTTTCCCAACGCTGCCCGGAGCGGGTGAGCTGCGGGGACCCACGCCTCGCCTCACGGCCCGCGAAGGGGAGGCAGAGCCGGGCTGGGCAGCCACGCACCCCCGGGGCCGCGCCTCTCCCCGCCAGCCTCCCCGGGCAGCCACGCCACGGTGGGGAGGGACGGAGAGGGAGAGGCCGGGGCAAAAAGGGCCCCGAAGAGAGCGACGGGCGGGGGCCGCCTCCCAAGCAGCTCCCCGCCGCGCCGCCTCAGCCGCGCCGCCTCAGCCGTGCCGCAGCACACCGAATGCCTCCGCGCACCGTAACGGTGAACCCGTATCCCTCCGCACCACGGCCCCGGGGCGCGGCACGGGCGGGAAGGCGGCGGCCCGCCCCGGGGCCCCTCGCCCCGCCGCCGGAGGTGCGTTTTCGCGCCGTGCCCCATCAAAGCCCCCTCTGTTATTGAAATGTGAGGCCGCTTCCTCCTCGGCGGAGGCCGCTGGCGGGAGGCGGGGATCGGCGGGGCGGTACGGTCACCCGCCGCCGTGAAGAAACGTCTCTTTGTTCGGGCGGGAGGGGCCGGGTCGGTCCCGCCTCAGGCCCGGGCACGGCTGGCCACCCCACCCGGGTCTCTGAGACACCCCCTCAGCCCTGACCCCGTCCCCCAGGGGTAGCCGAGGGGCGTGGGCAGCCCCGGCCCGGCGCCCGGGGTGCCCCAGCACGAAGGGAGCGCGGGTGCCGCCGTCGCTGGGTATCGCCTCGGCCGGGGATGGGTTTGGATCAGGCGCCGGAGGGGACCCAGCCTCCAGCCTTATCCTTGCATCCTTGGCACCCGAAATGCCTCGCTTGTGGCCACCTGTGCCTAATTATTTGACATGGGAGAAATGCGTTGCGCCTCTTTTTTTTCACGTTTAATAATAACCACAAGCCAATACCCTGATATTTCGAGGCAGCGTCCTGTTTATTTGTTTGCGGGTGTTTTTTTCTCCCAGTGGGATCTGATGTGAAGTAGCTGATGAGACACAGCAGTGGCTGACCCCTGCTTGGTGACTCCGGTAAAACCGATGCCTTCCGACGTGCTTTTGCACGGGGATGTGTTAGTCTCTGGCATTTTCCTGACCAAGTAGGATTGATGAGCTGCAGCCTCTTTTGATGGTGCAGGCTGAGAGTTTGACACCCACAGTGAGAAAAGCTTAGCAGGATCCAGGCTGAAAAATGATGTTGGAGAGTTGCAGTGGATGTGACACAGTTACATTCTTCTGTTTAACACTGGAGAAAGGGGGGGGGGGGGGGGGGGGGGGGAAGGGATAAAATGAATCCACAAGACCAAGTTGCCTGGGTTATCTGTGTTTTCTAATCCAGCACAATTCAGATGTTGAGGATTCAGGCATGTATTTCCTACTGCTGTTGTGACATCAGGCATCAAGAACCTTATTTTGTTCAAGTGGAGGAAGAACAACTACACCTGCTTTCAACTCAAATAATATTATTTGGGCCTCAATTTGCCAACATGTAGTACATCATCAAGGCTTGGCCTTTTTTTTTTTTCTTCTTTTTTCTTTCTTCTTTGCTGTTTGATTTGGGGTTTTGTTTTTGTTTGTTTGTTTAAATAACAGACACATCTAGAGATACAATAATGGCAGCGGCTTTTGTCTGCAGTTGTAAGAGGCGAGGTTTAATGTGTATGCTTTTCATGCCATGGGATTTAGGGGGTTAAAGCACGGATTTTAGCAAACTCCTTTGGGGTTGTGTGTCTCCTGATACGAAATGCACCATAATCCAGAGATTTTTGATGCTGGAGGAGCACTTTGGCCTGAGGTGGTGTTTAGAAATTGCGTAAAGACTTGGGGCCAACAGTTGCCTGACTTTAGGGTTTTGTGATGCCAGTGCCGTGCGCACGGCGTGTTCTGTATTTGGGGTGTAATAAGAGAAGCTGGGCTTGTTTCCTGGATTAATAATTCAATTGGAATTTAGGGGTAAAACAAAAACACAACAGGATCCTGTTAGGTCCAGCTGTTTCCACCCCACTAGACCCCCCCCCACCTTTCATGCGTCACTTTCTCCCCATCTGAAACCACATTCCCACCCTCAGAGTTAACGGTAGGGTGGGGGGTAAAAAAGGAGCAGGGGCTGGGAGCGAGCAGAGGCAAGTGGTCAGAAGTATCATGTTTCTCAGGGTGTCACACACCCTGTATCCCTAAATTCAATGATCCCTTCACAAGGAACACTGCCAACTACTTTTTTTTTTCTTTCTTTCTTTCTTTGGTTTTTTTTTTTTTTTTTTTAGCCCTGTGTATTTTTTAGCTCGGGACTTGTGTGCGTTGCGAGAGGCTTTTTTAGGTGCGGATCCGGGAGGGCTGGACCTAAGGGGTGAGGACAGGGACCTGGAGGGACAGGGCAGTGTACTGGGACGGGGTGGGTGGGTGTGGGTGTGTGTGAGAGAGAAACCGCGTGTGTGGGTTTATTTTTTCCTCTCATTCCTGGGGTCTGAATGGAAAGCACGTTGAGCTGTAATTAAGACATCTTGGAGGCGTACTTAACTCATGACGTGTTGCTTTTCTTTTCCTCCCGGTGAGAAAGTGGCTCTCTCTTCCCTGAATCAGGTCCTCTGCCACCCAGAGCCACAAAGAGACATTCGGGACATAGGCACACACACGCACACACTGACTTAAGGTGAGCACCAAAAACTTCCTCCGCACTTCGCTGTCCTCTGTTTCAAACTGCTGGAGAGTTCTGAGAGCATCTCAACTCGGGAGCTCTGCGCAAGGTAAAAAAAAATAATCAAACTTTTGGGAAAGGTTTTTACTCCTTTATTTCTCTAAGTCAGATGGGGATCCAGTAAGCAATGTCTGTGGCACCAGCTCCAGAGCTGCACCGAAGGGATTTTCAAACGATCTAATTTGGCAGCTGAGGCTGGGGGTGAGGGCGAAAGACGGATTGAAACCGGCTAACTTCAATGTGTTTGACTTTAAGTGCTCTGTGTTACCAAAGGAGAGATCATATTGCAACTGCAGATTCCGTCTGAAAGACAAAAGTTGTATGCTTCTGTTCTGTGGCTTCCTCCTATGGGATTATACATTTCACAGAGATTTGTCTTTCTTGAGGGATTTCTCCATCCAGTCAGATGCTTTTAGAAGTTTTTAGGACGTAGGAAGAGGAGGATGGTAGACTGAGCAAGAATTTCAAGGGCTGGAAGTAGATTTGCATAAAGTACTGACCATCCGGTTAGAAGGAAAAAGATTTTGATAAGATGTGATAAATTACATACTGATGTCATATTTGGTTATTTATTGTCAGAGAAAGCCTGAATAACATTTGGCACAGCTTTCTGTATCGTCTCCACTCACCGAGAAAGTTAGGATGCCACAGCATTTCGAACGTGTAGATGCACATTAGCTGGTCCATGGCTGTGATAACTGTATCATTTTACTGGCTGTTTATTTCTTTTTTGGGGTCAAATACATATAGAGGTGTCATTCAAAATGTTTTTTATGGCAAAACCACTTGTGTGGTAGGTTTAGATGTAAAGGGTTGGAAGGTATTTGCATGTTCGTATTAAGGAGGTTTATTGCTATTTGCATATCGTTAGAAAGGGGATTCATCACTGCCAGGATCTTTCAGGGCAGAAAATGTTGCCATATATGTTGCTGTGTGGTGTCATGTAACTGATACAACACCTTCAGGAGACTCTGGGAACTTGGCAACGTGTACAAGATTGTTAACAGCAATGGGTTTGTATTAATGGCTAGCAAGACTGTTTTAGTGCCTAAATGTGGAAAGAAGCAATCTGGAAAGATTCCTATTGTTTTGTTAGGAAAACATTGTTAGGAGTATGTATGATGTGGGAGTTGAAAACGTAGATGCAGTGCGGCTGTGTAACTGGATACACACCCTCTCAATGCACACTGTTTCTAGAGGGAGAGTATTTTCAGCACGTGGAGAAATGTATCATAACCAGGAAAATTATTATCGGCTCCTATGGAGAGCGAACCAGGAGTCAGCAGTCTCACGCCAAGGCGTGTCATGCAGAATGCCAAATCCTCGTGCTACAAAGAGACAGCTCATGCTTCCTTGGTTTTTCGTATCTCATGGAGGCAGATCTTCAACTCCCCTCAAGCACAGCTAAGTGGAGTTGCTCTGAATGCATTATCTGAGACTCTAACCCATATGTACTTACCTGTATTACGTTTAGTGACAAGGGGAAAGGGAAGAAGGAAGAATGCAGGAAGGAACAGAGAGAAAGAAAAAAAGATTACTTTGTGATACTTTTCAACATAACAGTTAAGGCAAAATGGGAAAAATAATTTTGTAGAGAGCAGCTTTTTCAAGTTAAATAAAAAAAAAAAGTCAATGTAATAATCAAGACACTGCTGGTCTGCACTGAAATTGTGCCAAAAGGCCTGTCTTCCTAATAAGATTCCTGAACGTGTAAGCAGATTCCAATAAGAAAGAGAAAAAAACCCTGTCATTATGAAGAAAAGTGTTATCCACAGCAATGGATGTCTCTTCAGAGACATGACTGACAGTGTAATTCACAGCAAAGCGTCCTTTCGTTATAAACCTCGCGGGTTCAGTTTCCTCTCATTTTCAGTTAGCATGGTTAAAACAACTAGCAGCTACTAAAAAACCCTAAAGTAGTATAAAGGCTTGGGGCTGGAGGGGTAGAGGTTTCAGAAAAGAGTGGAGGGTTTCTGTGGTGCGCTGCAGTGCATCTTTGTTTTTACAGTTTGTAAAAGGATAAGAAGAGCATTTTCTACTGCAGGTCCCCAGCCTCTCTGATTTTATGCTGATATGTGACTAAAAGAAATATTTTTGACCACTGTTGGTCACAGTCTGCAGCCAAAAGAACTGTTATCGATACTTACTTAATCAAGTCACTTAACCTCCTTGCCCCTCAGTAAAAATCTGGAAATAATATTGACCAACCTTTAAAAAATGTTTTGAGATCTTCAAGTGACGAGTGACTTTCCAATTGCTTATATTTAAATATATTCAAAGTTTTCCAATTCACTGCAAGGATTAAAGTGTGAGAACTGAAATTAATATTTTCTGCTTTTCATTTGCCTTTTCATTGAAGCGGTAGTTAAACTATCCTTGGAAGTTGAAATACTTTGCATTTCTGTTTCGTTGTAAACCTGACAGTGTATTTCATTACTTTAAAGTCTCTGAAAATGAAAAGTTTTGGAAAAAAATTATTTTCATATGACAAGCTGCTTCTGTTGGTTGTGAGGAAGTATTAGACATTCTGTCTCCACTGTTAGTAACTGTAGCATACAGTACTGCACTTGAAAAGGTAGCTTGTAACTTGTGGGTAACAAAATGTTCTTTGGGGTAAAAAAAAAAGTCTGCATATACTTAGGATTTCAATCAATGGTGTTTAAGGAGGATTAGAGGAAACAGCTGGCTAAACAAATATTAGGTGTAGAGTGGATGCAGTGGTATAAATTAATAATGCAGCTCTTTATCTGCTGTATGAATGGGGGGTTTTGTGGAGATAAGACGACCTAAACGTGGTCACTGTATGCCACCTAGTGGTTATTGCAAAGAGTCTTTCAAAAGATTTTTCTTTCATTCAGAACATCTGTAACTAATCCAGATGCCACTTAACTATAAGTGGTTAGTTCTATTCGGTTTTACCATTAAAAACTATCAGCTAGCTTTTTTCTTTCATAGATTTTTAGGGGAGGTTCCTTCTGCTTTTTAAGTGCCTATTAGATATGCTAAAAATAAGTTCAGCTTTTATTTAACGTAATTTGCCACTAATATCTATTTCCAAAGACTTGTTAAATCATTCAGTAACAAATAGCCACAAATTAACACTTAGTTTGACACAGTGAACTGTTACTGTAAAAGTGAAGAGATTTCTGTACAAATATTGTGGCAGGAGAAGCTATGTTCAGCAGTAAGGATTTCAAAGCTCCGTCAAAAACTCCTTTATCACGTAGAATGTGCTTTTGTTAAACCCCCTTTTGTTATGTCCCTGAATATTTTGTTGACGATAGGCATAGACAATGTCAAATTATTTCTGATGGCTAATAAAAGGTCATAAACCCTCTCCATCTTCTTTTTCTGTGCATGTCATTTATCTCCGCCTTCCTCAGACCTCACACACACTAATTGCTTGGACTGTCCTTTCTCTTTATTAGGGAAAGGAAAATTGCTTTTTGGTCCACTGGATTGTTTATTCGGTAGTAGATGTTCATTTGCTGTCAGTTCTCATAGCTCTAAAGGATCCCGTGAAATTACAAGGTTTTAAGCAGGCATACATCAATCTGGATGTACTTTGTGACTGTTTTTATGCTATGTGACCAGCTTACATGCTTCTACTTCCTAAGCTTTTTTAAGATTTCACCATCATCACAGCTTCCACTGCAGTCATCTCCTAGGCACCTAAACCAAGTGCTGAATCTATGGTTCTGATCCTACATTTTTCAAGTAAAAGCCACAATGGCTACTGGAGCAAAGAAGTATTAAAATACTTGGCAAAGCCAAGCTCCCTGTGCTTCGCTTCCTCCTGATTCTCATCACTGTCTGAACAGTAAATCAAATGGCAACATCACACTTAGCAGAACAAACAATTTCTGTGTCCTTCTCATTCACTTAGCTTTGAAAACACATTTTTTTTGTTTCCTTTTAATTAGTACAACAGAATGGAAATCTTGAATGTGATCAATGGCTCTGAAAACAAACATTTAAAACATGCATTAAGAAGTCACAGAGCAGTAATTTGCACTGACTACTTCAAAAAATTTTCTCAAGAGTTATATGAAATATTACCATAGGAAGTTGTTAACATGATGCATGAGTTAATGGCTTAAAGTGAGAAGGAAATCCGCCTTTCCATTAATCAGGAAAAGTTTACAAATGAAAGTCTAGGAAGGTAAAATACCACAGCACCGAATGGGCTAATTGATTTGATGCTATGCTTCATAGGTGGCTACCTTTCTTTTTAGCTCTGCCTGGCCTGGTACTGTGAATCACAAGAGCTGCTGATGGAGTCAGACCCAAACTGTATTAATGAGAGCCTTTGCAAGGCCGCAGAGCCTCTGCTGGGACGAAGCTTTCCACTAGTGTCACTGGCACACAGAGTCACTGCCATTTCCTAGAGCAGGGCACATCAGATATTACGGCAGGATCTACACCATTAATTGTCTGGCATAACAGAAATAAAATCATGAAACCAGAAGAATGTCCCTGGATATATGCCTCTTGCTTCAAAAAATGTCATCTTGGCATTTGTCTAATAGCAGAAGATCATTATCTTGAGACAGCTTTCCATTAATAATATCTCCTAATTACTTTAAATGCTTGCAGCCTAGAAGGAACATATGGGCAATGGAGATAGGTTAGATTAGAAATGTGTTTGGCAGAAATCTGTGTAGTAGAAAACAAATGTTTCAAACTACTTCAGGGGGAAAAGAAGGAAAAGTTACTTAGAGGTAGTTTAAATTTGGGTTTGATCACTTTTGGTCTGTACTTTTGCAAGTGGATATATTAAGTTTGGGTTTGTTTGGGGTTTTTTGCATGTCATATCATGTTAATTTACACTGCTTATGTCACGGTACCTGGTAACTCATCATCTGAAGTGTATCAATAGGTATCAATGCATTATAGCATGAGGTATACCGACATCTATTGCCATTAACATTTCTTTACATTCAGAATTCCTTTCCTGCAATAATGCCTATACACATAGAGAAGAGGCTGTCTGTGTGCATCTATGCATATGTATATATATGTGTGTATATAAATATATATATATATGCGCATGCTCACATACCCTATTAGAATGTGCAATTTATTTTTTGGAGCAAGGTGATTGAAAATCGATTGTGTAAAATGGCACGCTGCTGTTGATTTGTAGTTTTTAGCGTACAAACTATTACCCTCCATTGTTTTAAAAGTGGTTATTCATTGTTCTGCTAGTTAGTGGCTATCACTGCTTGGCACTTGTGTTTTGGAAGATCATATAGACAAAAGGCATGGTACAATACCACTGCGCTGTGAGATTCTGATCCAGCAAAACAATATATAAGCAACTTTACTTGCATTAGTAATTCAGTGAGATCAATAGACTCAACTCAAACAGGGTTCAGTGAATAAAACTATTCACCTATTTGCAGAATGGCATCCATAATGTCACACATGGCTGATCAAAAAGCAGTACATAAAGCTCCTAACCTGTAAATCTGTTTCGCTTTATTGACAGAAGTACCTCAGTGACGCCAATAAAGTGTTAAGTAAAACTGTGCACATTTACAAAGAGTAGAGGAATCAAGACCTGCACCTATGGAATCTCTGTGTAGAAGAAGTACATTTAATGTAGGAAAAAAACTTCCGTTGCTAAAATAACTTCCCAGACTCTCCAATGGGAGAGTCTACTACTCATCTATTTATTAATATTTGAGAAAATACATGCTACACCCCAAAATATCTATGTGGTGGTTGTTTTTTTCCATAAACTTATTTTCAAGCAAAAGAAAAACCCATCCCTGAGTCACATACAAAAATACTGCCTAGAAATGGGAAAAGCACATTGCAAATTTTCCTGTTTTGTAATAACTATGAAAATGTTATATGTTGGGTCCAACCAAGAGATTTATAAGAACCATACCAGAGAAAAATAACGTTACAGTAGGTGCGGCAGTTCTTTTACTGAAATTGCAGTGATAGATGTGTGTTGCAACTACAGCAGACGGTGCTGCCACCTTCTGATACGCACCACTTATTGCCTAAGGTAATTTGCTCCCATTTTCTAACACCCAAGATGCTGTACATGCAGTAGTGTAGGTCTGCGTTTTTAATTTCATGCATAACCCAAAAGATTAATGAGCACATTGTTATTTTCAGATAAACTATGTTTCCAGATTTCCAAATGTCTGAAGCAAAATGTCAAGTTTTGTTGAGTCTTTGTAACTTGTTTCTTTAATAGCCTTGACTATATAGATTTAAAATAGGTGTACAAAGTGTGATTCAGCTTTTATTAGCAAGTCAAGCAGGCAGGCAGATTGTTTTGGTTTTTTATTCAGATGTTGCTGTATTTATTCTTTAATTGGTTTGATTAGAACACATTTTCACTGGTGTACTGAAATAAACTATGGTTGGACTCGATGACGTTAAAGGTCTTTTACAACCTAAATGATTCTAAAAACTGTATTAATGCAGTGACTGTGTATTTGTCTGGTTGTGCATGTGGTGATGTATCTGGTCACATATATCATGTCATGCTGTTTTGATGTACTTTGGGGACTTAATGGTCACCTCTGTGAGCCAAGAACCAATGAGAGACAGCAAAGATGTTGATCTCCCAAGCATTTTCCAGATTTTGCCCAGCTGAAACAGTGAATAGAGAGGATGGTAATGAGCTGTTATTATTGATAAAGATAACTACAGACTACTATCTTTTTACTCTTAAATACTGATTTAAAGGCTTGCTAAACCAGATTATAATCTGGCCACATTGTACTGCAGATCTGTTCTCTCAAATGCCATTGCAAATGAGAAAAGGCACAGGAGTCAATAGATTAGCTTTAGCTTTTGCTAAAGAAGTAGGCTATCAACACGTTTGAGTGCCAAGGTAAGAGGCACCATGTCCAGTCTTTTACCCAGTGGCTGGTGCCTGGTGTGGCACACTGATGTGACTGCTCCCTGTGCTGGTTTGAAGTCACCTGGTCCCTTACACCCCGAGCATAAGGGAGCACATAGTAGGAGACAGATAGAAGCACTTGGCTGCTGCAGGGATTATGTCTTTCAGCACAGCTCCTTTGAGCCTGTAAACCATGTGCCAGAGAAAAACCAGTTGCACTCCAGATGTGCGACATGCTGGTGTCATTCTGACAACATAAATTATAAAAAGCAGAAAAGAGCAGGTAGAAGTAGAATGTCTGTATAGGAGCCAAAGGTGCTGTGCAATTAAATAAACAATGATATGTCCTGGGAAATCCAGCAGGAAAAAATGCAATTTTTAACCAAGAATCTCTGAGAGTAGATCAAAAGAATAATAAAACATTTGTCGATGTGTCTGAATGGTTCTCTTTAATACCAACATCTGGTCTTTTAGCCAATGAATGGGTTGTTGCATCCAGTTTCCAGGCATTTCATTCTGGTTTCCCCCCATGAGCAGTCTAAAAGCAGCATGCAACTGTTACATTTTTCCAAAGCAACCTCCATGTCTGATTGCATCTGTATTGTAATGTATGTTCCACTCTGATAAAATCAGACAATAAGGAAAACTTTCAAATCCAGTAGGGCATTCCCCAGTAGGATGGGAGAATGATAGTGGCATGTATAACATCTTCATAAGCAAGCTAGGAAGATATTGTCTTGTTAAAACTGGTGTGAAGTTTTCAAAACTGGTTAGGAAATCAATAGCTCACAGTGAAAATAGAAGCACATATCAAATGGGACTTTGCCAGGGCTAGTCAGCTTTGGTGGTCTCCAATACTTTCATTGGTAACTTGGATAATGGAATAGAAAATATGCTTAAGTTTTTAGAAAACGCAAAATAGGGAGAGATTGAATTATTTTGGAAGCTATGGTTTGAAGGTAAAATGTTCTTGCCTAACCAGAGAAAAAACTGGACAAAAATCTTTTCAACAAATAGAATGTGGTAAAATGAGGCAGAAAGAAAACAATCTACAAAGATGAGTAAGGTTTAAGATCTCATTTGAGCTTGTTCTGGTGCTAGGTACTGCATTTTGAGAGCTGTATAGACCAGCTAAAGAAAGTCATAAGGAGAATAATAAAAATGATAGTTTAGGAAGCATGAGTTGGAAGAACAAACTGAAAAACCTAACCTATCCTAGTCTAGCCTGAAGATGAATACACCGAAGGACAGGCATAATAATAGTCTTTAAATCATAAAAGATGCTACAAAGATAGAGTAAATCATCTGCTCCCTATGTCTATAGCAGAGAAAAGAAGTATTGGGTGCACGTGGCAGGAAGAAAGACTGGAGAAAGAGATTTCTAAAAGATGAGAAAGCTCTGGCATAGGTTGCCTGGAATTACTGTTTTTCAAGAAGTATCAAGCAGTAAAATATATGCAGAGAATTATGAGATAATGTCACTTGAATAGAACATTGCCTAGGAATAATGGTCGTCTTTCCGAAAATTAAAGCTACCACATTTATGGAAAACACTGTAAGTGACAAGGGAAAGCACAAAAATTTATTTCCAGACCAGGAGACACACATCCTGTCAAGTCATGTTGTGAGGGTGATTTATTTTTGGTGCAGCTGATGATTGATGCAGATTCTATTATTTTATCTGAGGAATGTTGGTTCAGGACTGCACCATTACTGAATTTCTGCAGTTTGTTTATTTGGACTTCAGCCTTCTTCTGACATTATATTCAGGAAATGTGACTTTTTATTTCTAGTCGATTATGAGTTTGACTGAATCTATATTTATTTCTGTGACTTGCATTTTGCAAAATAGTCATCTCAGAAAACAACCCTCCTTCTGCAGACAATGATATTCATTGATGCATTTTTATTTATTTTTTTATTACTCCAGAAACTGCCATGGAACTATGAGTTACAGGTTTTATGCTTTTTTTTTTAATATATATTAGTATCAATTGTCCAGTTTATATTGAGTTTCTCACATAAAAGTTAAATAAAATCTTACAGATGTGGTGTAATAATGGAGCCCACATGTCAGAGGGCAAGACCTCACCCTAACAAGTATATCTAAAGAGAGGGAGATGGGGGTCTCCAATGTGGGAGCACACCATCTTTGAGTTCCTTTGACACCAAATAGCCAATTTCTCATATTTCTTATATCAGTCTTGAATATGCCTTAAACTATGGTCCAAAGTCATTAGAAATCCAGGATCTTGGTTCAATAAATTTTGGCTTTCTTCTGAGTCCACAGAAATGCCACCTATGAGCAATGGCTCTTTTGGCAACAGAGTCACAGTCCCATTGTGTCTAATTCAGGGAAATTTATAGACAGTCTTTGTAGTCTAGAGGAAAACCAGAAGCAACAATACACCTTTTGCAATTAAAGGTTTGCAGGTTCACTTACTGTGCAATGTGCAAATAAATATGAACAAAAGGACAAATTAAACACTCTGCTGGTCAACAGCTGTAGGATGCTTATTGTCATTTTAGGAAATCTTGCAGATCTCAAAAAATCTAAAAGGCAATTCTGGTTCTCTATAAGCTCTTCCCAGACTTCAGTAAGAATAATGTAGCACAAAGGCAAAACACGTGGGCTAACCCCAAGGAGAATTTGATTCATATTTCTCTGTCATGGAAGCTTAAATATGGCAGATGGCCTAGAAAGCATAACAGTCAATTCTTGCAATTCTCATAACATTTTGTGGGTTTGTTTTATTAGATCATCAGTTTTAAAGTCATAATATTAGATAAGAGTCTTGACTCCCGCTAAGAAAAGTCTTCTTGGTCTTTCTGCTTACAGTGGAAAGCTTGAATACGTGAACTGCAGAAGTAAATTAGAGAGTCCTAACCACATGACTTGGTCTAGCAATTCTCTGTATCACTGGTTGCAGTGAGACTGAAAGGGGCATTCTCACCTCAGTGGCGCCCAATGACACGAACAGGAAGCAAGGGGCCCACACAGAAATACAAGAAATTCTGTTTAAACATAAGACAAAACTGTGAGGGTGATTGAACACTGGAGCAGGTTGCCCTGAGTAGTAGAAGCGTCTCCATTCTTGGAGACAGTCCAAACCCAACAAGACACAGCCCTGAGCAACCAGCTCTACCTGACCCTCCTGTGAGCAGGGCGGTCGGTCTAGACTCCTACAGTCAAATTCATACGTGCTCGTGCGTCATCTAGACTCACAGTAATGAAGACAAAAAGAGTCATTGGTTTTAGCTAAAAAGGGCTATGGCCTCTTTCTTGGCTGCTTGGATATACAAAAACACAAGAATAAAGAAGGACAAGATATTACAGAACGATGTCAAACCACCACTCTAGCAGCATTTTCCAATACCATTCAAGGAAAGAGGAAGGGTAAAAATAATGGAAAAGAAAGAGTATAAATAAAAATTGCAATATTGCTTTTCCTCAACTAAGAACAGAGAGTGTGAGGAGGAAGCTCGCCCCTTCTGTGCATGGTAACTACTGCTGTCAAATGTTGAACAGTCCTCTTAAAACTGTGTTTAGCTGAATCTAGAGAAGGAAGCAAAGAAAGACAGTGTACAGAAAACATGAGGCTCATTTACAGTATGTTTCCCAATTGACTCTTCAATTTCCTATCATGCAGCCCTTAATTGCTCTTGGCTTTGACCTTTAATGCAATTCTCCTGCACTAAACTGATCAGCATCTCTAGATTGACTCAGGAAGCTATGGGTACTTCATGGTTGATTCAGTGCTAGAAGAGCCTTTTGAAGTGTTATCTTTCATCTCAAAATGACTTCAAATATATTCCATGTAGTGTATTGCTTGGACAGCAAGGAATGAGCCAACAGATTTGCCTATGATTCTGACCTTTGCTTTCCTCCTTCTGAAATAAAATCACATAGCCAAAGGTCCATAGGCACAAAATAGACCATTAGGGATAAGTTAGTGCTTGCTGTATCCTTCTAATATAGTTTATCACTTCACTGCTGCAGGAATTCTAGTATGATTACAAGTCAGGCAACTTTATTGAAAATCTGAAGACCAGCACCTTACTGCTTATATCTCCCTGCCACTGAGACTGAGAATTTCTCGGTGCATAATGGAGTGCCCACAAAGGACTTACAGGGAATCATTATTGATATCTTAACTCCTTGCTGTTTGAAGGGAAGAACTGTGGTTGCTGTACTAGCGGAGAGAATGTAACACAGTATCAATTTGAGGTTCAGGCATCTGAAAACAGAGATTAATTTTTATCTTTTAATTATGTATTACTTGCAATAGGGAAGAAAATATTACTGAGTAGTTAAGACATTTTACTGTAAAGATATTTTACTGTTGCTCAAGAAGCATAGTTTCAGTTCCCTGCTCAGACTTAAATCCCTGCATGACCTTGAATAAGTTGGGACCTCTTAGTCCTTCATTCCTCCATCTATAAAAATGGGATGATAAAACTTCCCCTCTTCACAGGGATGGTATGAAGATACAGGTATTCATGAAGGCAACCTCATCACTTTATCTGGTAGTAGAATAGAGCCACCTATAAAATGTGACTGTGCAACCAGTTCAGTCAAGCAAGGTATATTATTACCTCCAGCTCAGTGCCAAATATACGTCTTCTTGTGACGCTATCCCAGAAAGTGTATATCTGCCTTCATGCAAGCCAATCTAATCCTGACCATCTCCAATGGCTTTGGGAGGGATTATAATGAAGGAAATCCAGAGAAACTGCATGGAGAGTACATCTATATCATCAATCGTTGCTCAGTTGATACCACATCATTCTTTTTATGGTAAACTCATGGTTCTGAAGGGTTTATGAGCTTTCGTGCAACACTGAATCACAGCAAGCTAGTCACTGAACCCAAAACAACAATTCCTCTAGAAGCTGGAACAGTTCTCAGCACTTTTATTGCTTGGGGCTGTCATCTTCTATAGTATTGCACATAGTCATTATTCCAAATAAAGAAGAGATGCCTGCGTGTTAAAGACTGCAAGAAAGTAAGAAGATTAAAATGGGAGTGTAGGTAAAGAAAAGAATTTAGATAGTCTGAGAGTACTGGGAATTGTATAGTTTTTTTTAAAAAAAGTCATCTTCTGCCCCAAAAACTTTTCAATTTGCTTCTAGAAAAAAATACAACAAACTACACAAAGAAGATCTGGAAACAACAACCAAAAAACCTACCAAAAAATCATACAGCTTGTCACTTATATCTATATACATTTTAGTGATCAAAGTTAAAACTAAAAAAATACATATAGTAATAAAAACTATATAGGGAAATTTGTGCACCTTTTTCAATGCATTATTCACCTTGTTTAAGATATATTGTATGTGAATGTTATGCATTTACTTTACAAAGATATAATGTCTACACAAGTAAAAAATGTGGTCAAAATGCTTTGAGCAATGAGGTTATTGTTCCCTATGAAGAAGACAAAAAAGGCAGTTCTGTCTCATGCTTTGTTGAAAATAGAGATGTAACTTTCCATTATTTACTTATCCAAAGGTTAATACAGCAGCCTGAAAAATGTTAAATAATTACAGTAAAGATTGCATATGCTAATGTTTTCTGGCTCATTGACTCGGAGGCCAATAATATTCCTTTTCTGACTTCATCCTCCCTTTAAAGTATATATAGCTTCTGAAATGATTAATTTATAAATTCGTAGATTTAATGGGAATACTTTTAGGCATTTCTTACTGCATATTCAAAGCAGGTAAAATTATTTCATATGCTGGCCAACAACAACATCTCTCATGTCAATATATCAGTATTCCATCCTAGCTCCTTGGGTTAGATGGATTGCTACTGTCGTAAAGGTTTTATTCCTCCATGTGCTGAAGGAAGGATTCAGTTATCACAGTATGTGATCTTCTCTGTGTCAAAGCATTGGAAGGTGGCTAATTCAAGTTTGAGAAAGCTAAACTTGGGGAGGCAAGCTTCCCATTGCACTGGTAAGTCCTCGTCTAGCCATGCCACTTCTTAGGGAATTACAGGCTGCAAACCCTGCACTGAGCTGTAGCCTTGGGCAGGACTGTGCCATCAATCTTCTCTCAAGCAGTGTTCCCTTCACAAAACCTCTTTGGCAAACGGTGCCATGAGTCTGACCAACTAACATGTGTCCAGGTCCTTGGGTTGACTCTCAGCCAGCATGTCAATCCTTGCTCTGCTGATTTCCTGATCATATTTCTGGGGGTATGTGCTTGATAAAGATGTCACAAAGTAACTTCACATTTTGGTTCCTGACATCTTACTCATGAAGTTTTACCACCACAAAGGAGACACAGAATTTTGTCATTCCAAGGAGGAGGGTTCAGGCCTTTTCTTGGTCAAGCATCTTTTGCCACACAGAAAGGATGGGAGACAGGCAGAGCTGGAACAGAAAGCAGAGGGAGAGAGGTATGGAGATCTCTCCCCTGGCCACTGGATGGAAAGCAGCAACAGGGAGAGCAACTTCTGCCCCTGGGCAGGTGCAGCTGCCCTTCTCACTCCAGTAACATCCATTGTTCCACTCACCCTCCGAAGTGGAGACAGCATCAGCCTTTCCCTGGGGTGCTTGCATAGGTAAACACCACCAATAGTGAGACCATGTCTATTCCAATAGTCCTAGCAACTGCCTGTTTGCACAAGCTGCCCTGAGCCACCTTTGATAGCATGCGTATCAGAGGCTTGACTCTTTAACCACTGCATTAGAAATGCATCTCACATCGCCCACATCAAATCTTCCTCTGTTTTCCTCTTATTCAGCCCAGTCAGTGGAGCACATCTTGAGCGTATTTGTTTCATAAGGAGCATTGGGCCAGGGCACCATTTTGCACACCGTTAAGTGCACTCCCAAGATACTTTGATATTAAAACCGGTTTCTATACACATGCTCACATTTTAAGCTGAGTATTTATTGTGTAAGAAGAGATCAGGGATTTTAGAGAATTTAGGGTATTCAAGATTTTATCATGTGGGAGAGGATATTTATGACCTTGGAGTTTCAGGAAAGCCAACATGAGGTTGGGCAAACAGTAGCAAACGATGATTTAAGAAGTGTGATGTCTAATCCTATCCCCATTGTGGGCAGATATGACACACGCCATAGCAATGCGGCAGAAGTGGCAGATGGAAGGACCAGAGGTTTAACCCCGTATCTCTTAGCAGTTTGTATGTGCCCATCCACCTGTTTGCAGTAGTTGACTTAGGTGAACTAGCTGAGTATTTCTGCTAAAGTTACTACCCATGAAAGCATTAACTGTGTTGTATTTAAATAGTAATTGCTACACTTCTGACATTATACTTTTACTTCTTTGAAACAAATAGCAGCTGTGGGCCCCTCTGAGTGATACTGTTCTAGGCAGAATACTGCAGGTTCAGCTGGGAACCATGGAGCTGCTTGCCACGAGCTCATATTCGGAAGGTTCTCTTCAGAACCATGAAAATAATACTTAGTTCTTACAAATCACTTTTCATCCCTACATCTTAAATTGCATTACAAAGATTGCAACGAGCATTAAGTCATTTGCTAAAAGTGGAGCTGAAGTTAAAATTATTTTTTTTTTTTTAAATAAAAACATGTTCTGGAACACATTTAGCAGTTTCAAAGCAATGAGAAATCTTACTGCTTTTGCTTTTTTGTACACATCCATTATGCAGAGAATCCTAAATATGCCAATATATACAGTTGGTGACAAACTCCATTTACAGTGTCTATGCAATGACTGCATTCTGTGCACTGCTCAGAGATGTTGTACAGGGTCACCATGAGACTCAAGTAACAGATCAAGTAACAGACCAGCAAGGAACACTTTGCCAGAAAACATTTTTGGGTCAGGATATTGCCTTAGCTAGCTTGCACTGCTGAAAATGATAGCATATTACTACAGTAAGCTATGGATGTCTCGTGAAATTAATAACCTGTGCTTCAGTGACCAAGAAGTATAGACAGTGTTGTTTAACCACTCCTCTTGCATGCTAAAAAACAAAAAATATTTGTATTTGACAGTATCCACTACTCTGTTTTGCCAACTCCAAAAAAATAGATCACTTCTCCTTTTTTCTGATGGCCAGAAAAATGGAAGCTGTGCCTACACAGATATTGCCTTTTTCTTCATCCTTGTAAGACATTAAAAACCAGCAGTCTCAAATACCTTTATACACTTTAGAAAAAGTTTACCTTAGGTTTTTTTTGTTTGGTTAGTTCATTTTTCATAGGTATTTCTTTTTTTTTCCAGGTAGTAGCATTGTTCTAGGTGTTTTAAAACGTCTAAAGGATCTATTTCTAGATGTCCTAGGGAATGCTAGGTAGTTAAATTTTATTCTTTTATTTTCTTACCATGTAAACACAAGAAAGGAGGATTTTTAAGCTGGAGGTGAACACGCAGGTGGAAGCACAGTGGAAAATGGTTAAAACTTTTCATGAAGGGAAAGAAGGCTTCTGAGGAAAGGTAAAAAAAATTACTTTGGCTAAAATCACAATTGACTGACAAAGTGGAGGTGCTTAACAGCCACAATCGTTTGAAATGAGCACAGAGAGGTTGGATATTAAATTGAAGGATACTGGGCCATAGTCCTGGATGTTCTTTCTTCCTGGGATTTACTGATTGTTCTGCTATGGCATAGCAAGGAACTGCACTGTATTGCTCACTGAGCAGCAAGTGTGAGGCCTTTCACTGCAAACACATCTTTTATTTCCTGTCTGAATAATATTATGGAAAAAGTTTCTTACAAAATTTTATTAAAAGGTAAATAAATATAAATAAATGGTAGAAATGATGAAGAATTAGAAAGAAAGAAATCAGCTGAAGTCCAAATATTGTTTCTGAATTCAGAGCACACAATGAAAGTCTATGTTGCAGTCAAGGTGCTATTTATAGCTTGTACATTCAGAGTTTACACTAGAAATGAGTTTATAATGGAAAGTATGTCGGGTTATGAGTGTGCCAGTATCTTTTTTCCAACAAAATCTAATTTGAGACATTTAAACAGAGATGTTTGCAGTAGAGGACTAGTGTTGAAGGCTTTTTTTTTTTTCTTTTCTTATAACCAATTTGAAATCCTTCATAAAATATGTGTGCCAGTCCTTTTATAGTAAAAATGAAGGGAATTTCTCGGCTCTTAAATAGCATCTGGCTTTACAGCCTTTGATGTCCCAGTTGTAAAATAGAGGTCACCCACTAACTCACACAGTAACTGTAAGGAACAGTGCACAGCCACAGCACATTCTCAGTTCTTTCTCCAATTTTGGTTTTCTCCTTTACTCTCACTCTGCTCCCAAGAGATGAGATCTGTTGCAACCACCCTCTGCTTTATGCAGAATGGTCTGTTGATTGGTGGTTTGTGGGCATGAATGTTAGACTCGATTCAGTCTCCACTCCTGTTCCCCCACTTGTTTCAGCAGGGAACCTGCAGTCCTTCCTGCAGTCGTACTTTTGCCCTTACTGCCAAAGTCTAGACTACAATCTGCTTTGCTTAGTATAGCATTTATGCATTTAGAGCTGCATTACAGCTGAGGAAGAGCTGTCTTCCCTTGGGTGACCCACGTAAAGCACACCTAGAACTGAAGTCCCAGTCAGATGCTCAGCCAAAAAGTGTTCCTCCTCTCCCCCAGCTCCTCGCCCACATTCTTGGAGAAAAAACTTGTTTTGTTGCTGCAATTGCTCTCCCCTTCCCATAGAAGAGAAAGTATCGCATTTCTTTAATTGTTTTTCCCTGCAGCACATCTGAGACACTGTGACTCCCTGAGAGTAAAATGCCTCTCGTATCTAACGGCGGGAATTGTTCCATCTTGACACCAACAAAGATCAAAGCTAAATGCCGCAAGTTAGTCTAGAACTGCAAGGAAAATGGTCCTTACTCTACATTTATATAAAACAGATCCATGACTATACCTCAAAAGATGTGTCATGTAAATTTCAGATTAAAATAGCAGGGTTCAAAGGCATTAATTCTATGTAGTGTAATCTTTTAGTGGCATGTTGGAGGTGCAAAATTGTTCTTCATTAAATGCAGGTTTTATATGCATGCTTTTATGTCTATGTCAGATTTAATTAGAGCAATGACCTGATTTTTTAGAAATAGATTTCTACTGTCTACAGTGTTTCCAGTGAGACTAGATTATTAAAAAGCTCATTTATTATATTTATGCTTTTCAGATTATTTCATTTTGATGCTCATTAAAGTACTTTTTAAATAGTATCCATTCCTCAAATTGACGAAAAGACAAGGGCATTTTATAAGATTATTATCATGTGTCAGCCAATTAAACCATGTTTTTTAATCTTCTGCTAATTCAGTGACATTTTCTTTACTACTTTTTGCTATAGTACTAGCGATGGCCCCTAAAATGACACACTCTTCTCCCCTTGGATGTGCAGTCCCTGTGAGAATGTTAAAATAGCTGTGGTACATGAACAACCCATTTTAGAAACAGATTAACCATTACACAAGTATGAAGGAGGGGTGGGCGTAGAGGTTGCATCTGGGACCTGCTCAAGTCCATCCTGTGAGTTTCCAGTCCCAGAGAACAGCAATTTAAGTTTGTGAATAAGGTTTCACTTTCTGCCTGGGATCCACAATAACTGCATAAGTAGTCATTCTTTTTTTCAGACCAGATAATAATGTATCTTGATGCTTCAAAAGTAGAAAAGAGAGACAGATTATTTTACTGCAGATTTTGTGTTGGGTAATTTCTCTCCTTGTCTCAAGTAGACGTCTCTAGAAAGAGGATGACAAAATTCCTGCATGCTGGTTTATCTTACCCGCTTTTACTTGTGCAAACATGTCAGCCAAAAGCATATCTTGCTTTATCAGGGTATGTTCAACAGCCAAAGTTTGAATGGATATCCATAATATGTACAAATACGTATACTTGTACATGTACATATATACACATATATAAACATGTGTGTATATATATGTAGCATTTTATATGCACAATGGGGGACCTAAGATGGATTTTACCTTTTTTCCTATGGTGACTCAGGCAGAGCATCTGCCCTCCAGTTCACAGCAGTAGCAGCTACTGTAGCAGCAGATACCCCATTGTGGCCAAAATAGGGCAAAGTTTCTGGGCTGGTTCAAGCAAGCAAACCGCAGGCTTTCTGCAAGGCAGCCATAGGCACAGGAGAGCAGGGCTCGGGGTCTGTAGTTGCTCCACAGGTCACTTGTCCACTGTGTCATGTACCATTGTTGTAGTTGCACAAGCATAAGGAACCTGTGCTTTCTATAATAGAGTTCACCTTCCTCACCAACTGCTATCAATTATGCTCTTGGAGGCTTTTTTCCCTCTTACAGCTATGCCTGCGTTAGGACTGACCTGTCAGCGTTGCTCTACCTATCTAGCTAAATCAACAAACCTTCTCTAGTGTAGATTAAACTTAATTAGGGATTAGCACAGCTCCCAGTCTCTTGTTTGGCAGCCCTCAGGCTGGGAGGTGGAGCTCTGCTAGGGTTAGTTTATGGAGGCCTTCACAGGGATAGGTTTGGGTGCTTTGGGCTTTTTTTTAACCCCTACTATTTGACTCTTTAAAAACCCTGCCCTGGCAAAACAGCCTAGAGAATGGCATTTAGACTGCGAACCCTGACATTTGGATGTAAGTGCGTCTGTGCATTTGGCCTCTGAGAAAGAAATGAAACTGAGCTGACCCTACAAGATCAAAACTACTGGTAAGTGAGAGATCCTAGAACAGCGTCCATGCCCTGTGTGCTCTGCAGTTTGTGTAGCTTGGGAAATTTCTACAAGTCACTGAGATAAAAGCTGGCTTAAGTAGAAACCAGTATCTCAGTTAGTTTATTTGATAATTTATGGTCCTAGTTGAAAATCACAATCCTAGCTTCTAAAAGCAATAAGAAAATGGTAAACCTTCCTGACGTTTGGTACAGATCTCTCATGGTCTGACAAATACTTAAGGTAGATGGTGTTACATGTGGTGTGGAGAAAAATTACGATTATTCCATAGTACAAACTGTGGAGCATCTGAGAAGAAATGAGCAGAAATACCAACTTTCCAGGGCAATCCTTAGTAGATCCTCCTGTTTTCTCCTCTGCCCTGTGGGGCAATGGAGGCTAGCAGCAACAACCCCTGCCATTAGCACACCAAAGGGAAAACCAATCCTTTTTCCACTAGCAGCACTTTGGGGCAGGGAATCTCCACACAATTTTGGAGAGGAATGATGCATTGTTTCCATTGCTTTTCAGTTTTTCACCCCAGGCCACAGTTTTAACACCCTTATTTGCAGTGAGTGGAGCTTACTATGGAAATTTTCCTGTTGTCTTTACAAGCAGTTTGTCACTCTAGTCTCTGGGACAGGTACGTGGTGTGAAAGTATCAGTGAAGCTTTGGTAACTGAAAAAAAGAGCATGAGAAGGGCAATACTGTGTCAAGGCAAAAGTCAACGTCTCCCAGTGTCCAATGATCAACTGCAGTAATTGCTTAGGGAAAGAATAAATATTCCAAAAAAAGGGCGGGAATAGTGCAGACCTCTGGCTTGTGTTTCTAACACCTTTGTAAGAGATCCCTATCTGTAGCATATGGCTGTTCCTAGGATTCCCACCATCCTTCACAGTGTGACAAACCCTGCCTCATAAGCACAGCTTCACTTCAGATGTGAGGATGTGGATTGGGTAACACTGGTTGAAGGGTGGTCAAAGCCTTGACAAGTGCTATTCAAGAACCGGGAATTATGTCTGTGAAGTTGAAACAGCCTGCATAATCCTGAGGATATTAAAGCACAAACAAAAGCCTTGCATTTATTCTGGACGACTGTAGAGATGCTGATCTCTGTAATTAACTTGCTTGAGTGGCACTTGCAAAAAGTATGTGAATCTTATCTGTTTGCCATTTATTTAAACTGGATATCCTACTTATGTATCTTTGAAACCCTATTCATTTTCATCCTACCAGTGTTGCGGGTATTCTTATTATTGACTAAACAAGGATATGGCTTTGTCTGACGTAATCCAAATCAATACAATTTCCTTGTTAATTGAGTTTTCCGATTCAGAGATTGTCAAGAAAACCTGTTATTTGGTCTATGGGGTTTTTTTCTGAAATCTGCACAGGTTTACTTTACCTGAAGGACTGACCAAAAGCCAGCAGATATTGCTGGCAGCCAAAATAAATGTCAAAACAGTTCAATTAACAATGACATTGATTTTTTTGAAAATGTCCTCTGTTTCATGTCATAGCTCAACAAATTAAAACCTGTCATTAGGCTTTTGTTCTCACAATCTCCTTGTGTATACTTAACTCGGTGCTGTCTGTGGTTTTCCACAAAGTCTTTTTTTTCATGTATGCTTATATGTCACTTAATTTTGTAATGCAGAATGTAGGTGTTTCCTGGATACAGATTCTCCAGTCACATCTTCCTACATCTGAACATATTTGAATCTAAAATGTGATGTACTTTTGTTCTTGTACTAGGTGCACTGAACTGCATACTCTGCAAGCTGTTTTGCTTACACAACTTGAGAGTTTTATTTACCATGATAAGTTCTGCATTATGATTTTATCAAGCAGTTGCAAATTATTCAGTTGATCTTAATTCAATATATTACATTTTCTGAAATTTACTCAAACCATTATACTATTTCCTTATGAGGATGTTAAACCAGAATAGTGTGTTTGGAGGAGCTCCTGTATTCTTTTTCATGTTACGTCTTTGATTTACAAGTATGTGTTGAAATTCTCTTTATTTTCTCAACTTAATATCCTGAGTCATTCTTCTTAGTGGTCCAGAGTGAAAATGGAACTGCCATTTCCCTTTATTTTTACATCATCCTAAATCTCAAAAGCATCACAACTAAAATGCATTGTGGTTGCATTGCCCTACCACACCTCTGGAACATAAGAGCTGTCTTCACATCTTGCACATAACCACTGCAGCAGACAGAGCCAAACCTTCCATATGACTGAGCATTGCAAAAGTCAGGCCATTAAGCCAGCCACGTGTCTCCATTTCATTTGCAGATATTTAATGACCTGTATCAGGGACAACAGCGTTGTTATGTAAAGCATAGAGTCTGCTTAGGAAATTACAGGAGTCAGATACCAAGTCAGAATATTAAAAGCTGCTTTGAGATATCTCTCATCAGAAGTCCCAATAATGAGAAAGGTGCTTTGCTGCCAGTGCTGAGTATTACTGAGAGCATGTTTGTAGCTGCATTTGGAGCAACAGGAAGCCCTGTCTGAGTATATTGGATCATATCATTAATAGCAGTAGCCAGAAGAGTTTGGAACTGCCATAAAAGGAAAGAAAAAATTTCTGCTTGAAATAGGAAATTATTAACCTACTTAAATTGAGGCCTTTGCCAAAAGCTAGGTATACAAGAATGAACAAAATGGATCCCCGGTGTCATAACCTAGTCCTCTTCTATCCGCGTTCCCCTTCATCCCAGCCAGTTTTTTACAGAGCAAGCAAGTTCTGATTTAAAACTAGCTGTGTTTCTTTCTTCCCTGCTAAAATGTCTTTAGGAAGACTGTGATGTTTTTCTACATCTTAAAATCATTTAATTTCCAGTTTAAACTTATTTATGGCCCCACTTGTTCTGTTCCTAAATTTTAGCGAAAATGTTCTTTTTCTTCTCTGGCATTTACTCTGTGATATATTTATAGAAAGCAATTATATCCTTGCTCAGCTGTGTTTTGCCAGACTAACCAAGACAAGCTCTTTTGGTCTCCTTTTATAAAACAGGTTTTCCTTTTCTCTGATTGCCCCAATAAACCCTTGCCTGCATGTGTCCCATTTTAAGTTACTACCTCCTAATGCCATGGGACCAGAGACGCAGGCAGTATGTCTGAAGGTGTTGCCAGTGGTATGGAGTTGGAAAAGAGATTGCCAAGGCGATAGTGATGCAAAGCAGTCAGTCCAGCTCTGCAATGCTCCCTGGCAGCTCCATTGCCAAAACTTCCAGTTTCTATTGCAGCACTCATGGAGGCCATCTAGCTAACCATCCACTTAATTCGGTACCACGTGCTGATTCCACTCCATACAGACAATGCCTTCAACATTTTTTCATCCACACATTAAATTGGTATGTATCTACTTTCTGTGCCAGCTCATTAATTAAAATACTCCATGTAACAAAGCTGGTCCTGAGATTGCTCCTTGAACTCATCTGGTGATGCCCTGCAGCAAAATTTTGGGTTTTAGCACAACTATAATATCATCTACCTTTTGTCAAATTCTTTGCCTCCTTGTAGTAGCCTCTTCCTTCTCTACCCTAAATAATGATTTCCCACATTGAGTTACAGCCAATGTTTTGATGCTTTCCTGGAAACCAAGTAGCGTAATGGGATCAAGTTCTTATCTAGACACAGAACGAGTATGGTGTGATCTACCTGTAGCAAAGCTTTTCTCCTTTGCTGGCACATTTACTGTTGACTTGTCACAAAGAACCGTTCCAGCTTCCCAGATGTATTTCTTCAGGACTGTCGGTTTACAACTTTAGTTTTCAAATTATTATCTTTTTCTCTTGAATCCAATTAATTCTTGCCCTATTTCTTTCTAGTGTTGCTGTTAACTTACTTAGTTCAAAGTGCAGAGCTGCAATCACTATTTGCCAATATCTGCAACTGGTAGATATACAGAGCCTGGACCTTTGAATAAAGACTAATTTTTCACATCTTTCTCACATCTGACTGACCAAGGATGTCTTTGCAAGTCTCTGTTATCATTGCTGTAAACCAGCAAAGATTTTTTTTTTTAACAAATAATTGAGTCATGCACTTTTTTGACTCAAAATAAAAAGTAGTTTTCAGACCACAGCTTGAATTTGTGGTATTCTCACTATTGTTGATTGTTTTGTAAACCAAAACAAAAAATAGTGTATGCATAATACTGAGGTGACACTGTTTAACAATAAAGTCTGAAAGTGTTGCCTTTATTTAGATAAATTGTCTTACAAACATCCATGATCTTTAAAATGTTTATTGCTTGTTTTCAATAGAATTTAACTAAAAAGAAGTTAACTAAACAATCGTATGACTCGTGTTTTTCCAGTGCTCTCAGACTTAAGATATTGGAATGAAAAGATATTAAGAAAAGCAGGGGGAAACTTGGTACAAGCAGACATCTGCATGTTTGTCTGGCATATACATATGGTCAGCTGTCACACAGTGCTTCAGCATGTGAAAGTGTGTAGTGTTTGTAAGTGGTCCCCATATGAAGAAGTCCCCTTCTGTCTAGATACTGATATGTCTCATCGCAGCAATGTGAGACCTCCTTCCAACTGTAAATATATTCACTTCCACAATAACTTCTGAGCAACAGAAAATATTGCTATGCTGTGTCACATATAGTGAGCTAAGATAACAAAAATTAATCCTCCCCACCACTTCCACACCCCGCAAGGTCCCACATGAAGGGTAGAGAGGACAGAGTTGAACTCAAGTCCCCCAAAGTCTGAACTCATACCCTAACCTCTAGACCTTTCTCCTCTTTAGAATAACTGATCTCAGTAGAAAGTATGTTTTGCCATTGATTGCTGATTAATTCAATTAAAAAATTGTTGAAAGAATTGTGCTTTTACAAGTGATCCCCATATGGCTTTGATCTGGCTGCACCCACAGCTAATTCTTTGTGACTGAATATCCAAAGAAAACTTATGTATCATTGCAGTAAGAAGCAGATGTTGATGAAAACAGCACTGTTGTAAAATTAAAGTGTTTACCTTCTTAGAAGCAATGATTCAATGGGGACTTGCACTGGCAATGTATAACAGCAATTTAAAAAATATGCAGAGCATTATATCACTGTTATTACTTCTTTAGGAAACTGAGTGGCTTGTTAAAGTCATTCTCAATGACATTGAGAGTGCAGACAGTGCAGTTCTCAGACCACAAAAAAGAGGGAGGACAGGACTAAGCACTCATGGTTGGCTGGACAAGGAGTCCCGTTTTATGCTTTGCACCAGGATCCATGCCAAAAATGGTATACTGCCAGTAATTCCTTACAGCAGGCTGGCACCGGGCTCCTACTCAGTAAGTCTGGCAGTGCATCTGTTCTCTCATATAGTGGGATTCTTCAAGGATGTGAAAGCACTGTTAATGTTTTTAATTTTTATTTTTATGTTGCTGGTACAGTCAGCCTAGCTGGGGAAAGGGAATGAGAACTCCATTGAATTAAATGTGGGACAGTCAGAATAGACATGTTGCACCTCCCTTAGATAACACAGATAGGATCTGGCCTATTTGCATATCTCAAGGTATTATCATTACATGTACTGTTTCCTAACTTTACCATTCCAATAATTTTCACAATATTTCCTAAGCAAAAAGTATAAGACTAAGTTTTAAATTGTGATCAGATCATTTTACTTGAGTGACTTATCAAAAAGTTTGAATGAGTTGAGAAAGCTGCTGTCTACAGTGACAGAATTTCTACATACAGTATCAGCATGTGATTTTTCTGGCTTCTCTTGAATTCATTCCTTTTTATCATATTTCCAGAAAGGAAACTTCCTTCTTTTCTTTGTCCTTACAGGGGGGTTGTGTTTGGGACTCGTTTTGTTTTTAATGTGCAATAACAGTTTTTCCACCAAGTTTACACTTGTACTTGGTGGAAATGGGCGAAGACTTAGGTTGTGTAAATACATCTTCTAGGTCTGCTTAAAAACATCGGCAGTTTTTAGGTGGCTGAGAGCACAGGAGAACTCTTGGGGGAGACATGGCATGGGTTGTAGGATGGATGAGCAGCCATTCACCACAGAAAACTATGAAATGAGACTAGTATTTAGAAAACGTGTTTCTTGTCATCCTGGGTCCTGCACTTGGCAGAGCTTAGTGGCCAGGCAACAATTAGTAGTGCTGCTTTGATGCTCAGTAACATGAACATTACCAATGGGAACTAACAGTCTTCGAGTCTCCCTACTCAAATGTCCCAATCTAATGCTAATTAATTAAATGTCAGAATGTCCACTCATTTGAATTGACTTTGAGTAAAATTCTTTGCCTTTTCACTGTACACAAAACCTCCAAAATTCCATCTGACTGCTTAGAAATGGTCCGTGGATTGGACTAAACATTCACTTTAAAGCATGAAATCTAGCACTGCAAGTTTAGATACAGAAAGGCAGTTCAAATTCCCAAAGACAGCAATTATAATAATAAATAATAATATAATCATATTATTATTTAGTATTATAAACAGGTCAAAAGAACAGTTTGTAAGAACCTGTCTAATGATATAACATATATGAGATTTTTTTTAGTCATCCAAAGAAGATAGGCATCTAGCTTTCATTCACTTTTGGTATGGGAACAGAGCACTAGAAACTTAAGCCATTTATGCCCCTGTAAAAATCCAAGCATCCAAAAAAGAACTGGCAGAACTGGAAGCATCAATAGGGTGAAGGTTAGAGAAGCTGAAAAAACTCTGGCAGAACTTCCCAAAGTAAATGGCCTTGCAGAAGTTATTGCAGGCAACTGGGAAGTATAGCTGCAACCAAGAAAGCACCTTGAAGAAGAGGTATAGGTAATAGGAGAGGACGTGGGAAGCAGTGAGGGCCTGATGAAAAGCTAGCTTTGTAAATATGACCAAGAGGCAAGAAAAATGAGGGAGAAAGATCAAATTTCTTACTGACCTCCAGTGACCTCCAGGCTTGCATGCTCAAGGCTGAAAGAGGCTTTTTGATGAAGAAGATGTTAGAATACAAGCACAACCTGACTGGAGAGTCAGCTCTTGAGCTGGATTGCAGAAATTCTTTGAAGACCACTGATATGTGGAGATTGCAGTAAGTACTTTCTCCAAAAGAAGGGACTGCAAACAAGTAGATCTGCTTTATAAAGCAAAAAGCGGAGTTACCTTTCTATGGCATCACACTATTTGTTATCAAAGACCAACCCATTGCCATACTTTGAGCAAAAATATCCGGATTCCTGAACTAAAGGCATATTTATATAGCCCATTATAAAGAACGAGAAAGAAAACTACTCAAAGCACTGAGTGACCAGCATTCCATCAATGATAGACCTTAGCTGCAACACATTTGCCTTATCCCTGTTTGCATTAAACCCAGAGTACCAAATTTTCTAACTTCTAGTCATAAAACCAGACCACATGACCTTGGCTATACTCTATGAATAAAGTCAGAAGTATTGTTACCATTGTTACCCTGTGTATCTGGAATAAATTTCGTATCTAACACAAGGCAGATACTTCAAAGACTGTAAAGATATTTTCTTTCTCCCTGCAAGCAATTTATCAGCATTCTTCCCAGGGAATTAATAGACTACAGGGGATTCCAGATGTCTTTGAATGGTCATGCTGCTTTTCCACTGAACTGTTCTGCCTATGGTTAGGGAACTACTATGACAACCTGTTCTCCAGACATTGACCGTCTGGCACTTTAGATGGCCCCAAGACCCACACAGTCTCACAAATTTCCAAATTGCCTTAATTAATGAAGTAGCATGGGAGGAGGTCTTGGAAAGCTTGCTCTAAGTCATTCTAATAGAGCACGTAAACATTATCATTCTTATGCCATCAGTTGTTCTTTCTTCTTGCTATGGCATTGGCAAAATTTCCTTTGTGGGAACAGTTTAGCTTGGGGACCAGTCTGCTGAATCTGTCTTGCCTTAATTCCATCAGCCTGGGGGGCTTTTTCACTGAGAAGAACCTGTCTTCTTAGCAAAATAAGTGTCAGGTAGAATCAAGACTAGATGGTGTAAGGGCATATCAGGGCAAGAAGTGGATTTTCATTTGATTTTACTAACTGAGGTCTTAAGTCTGTAGCTGGAACTGAGTATTTTACTGTTGCCTTTGGAGAATGGAAGATCTTTGAAGGAGATTCTAAATACTTATAAGAAACCAGGCGCCCTTCAAGAGTAAAGCTGACTTTGCTGTTGCCTACTTTAGATGCCCACTTTTGGCATCAGGACATCTAAAACGAGTGTGTCAGTGCTACCAGGATGAGTCAGACCACTCACCCTCCTTCTGCAGTCAATAGAGAGATGAGTATTTGTTTCTTAAAGTGTTGCTTACCATGCTGAGTGGGAAGTTGTCTAGAGCTAGCCAAAAGAAATGCTAATTACAAGAGGGACTCCGAACCGCGCTTGTAAGAAGCCCCTGAGTCAGATCTGCACTTCAGGCACCTCTGCCCATTGCTGTCCCTTTAATCCTGAGTGATGAGTCCTTGACTAAATGAATTTGCATCTGTATCGTGTTTGCAAAACAGCCTCACGTTAGACCACTCAGCCAAAGAGGCCAGGCAAGGTGTGCCTTCCGTGTCAGTGTGCAAGATTCAAGCCCACAATTCCCACTTCTCCAGAGAGGCCACACTGCAGATTGAGGGACTTATTCAAAGACAAAAGTGAACAGACAAAAGGCATCCTAGGTCAACTAAACACACATCTGCCTTCCACTGACCACATTGGTTAGGTATGAACTGACAGTAACAATAGCTTGGACTCGTAAGTGAAGTGTAAACTTTTTACATACAGACACACTAACTTAAGTGTCCACAATCTGGAGCTGAATTCCATCCTTATGGCTTGACTCAGTTGCCTAAACCTAGGTGTCTATACATAAGATATAGACATAAGGTAAGATCTTTAGGAGGTTTGGGCCAGTCATTTGATACCAGAAATCTGTCTAATCAGCTAGATTGAAGTATTCTACACCAACTTCCCAGTTTTAGGAAAGGCTATTGAAGAGAGTGTGTGAGTACTGCCTAGACTGGTCTTCATCCTATTCTGTTATCTACCAGCAGTGTCTAAGGGTGGAGACTCTCAGTTACTGCAGCTGACACCGTCTCCCTGAAAATACATAAATTTTGTTTCATTAATAGTTACTTCTCTAGTGCTTAGCACCAATTCCCAGATGCAACAGAGCTCCACAGAGAAGAAGCCTGTAAAGGCTTATATTATACAGTAGGTTTGTGCACGGATGTGCATAGTCCACAGATTTTGGGGCTATTTCAACCCTAAATTGAGACTGATTTTACTGATTCTGTTACCTGTTTTAGATATCATTGATTACTGCCTTCACTGGCTGGATCTCACTGTATTAAATATAGGAAACTCCACAGAAAGACAGTGCTCTTGAGCCATTGTGAGTTCAGGCTTCCATAGGTCTTTCTTCTCAGGGAAACAAGCATTTGATATAGGACATAATAATGTCTTAATACAAGACAAAAACTAACTCCTGTGAACAAAGGCATTCTCCAGGCTTTTAACTACTGTCAGACAATATTGAGCTAGGTGGACCTTTGGCCTCACACAGTGGATGCTCTCATGTTCTGTAGCTAGAAAGTAGTTACAGTAGTAAATAAGAAATATGTCATTTTATTAGAAACAGAGATTGGTATGTAACATTATTTTTTAGTACGCTGTTCTTCAGAGACATGCTTGTTACTTATGCAGTTGAATTACTTGAAGCCATTCTGTTAATTTTCAGAATATTATATTAAAATACAAACATTGGTGCTTTACAGCCTTTTAGATTTGCCAGTAGTAGATTAATTATGGCTGGGTAAGTATGACAAAATGGTGATTAATATCAGAATTTCAAATTGTATCTAGGAATAAACAGTTTTTGAGAACTTAAAAATTGAATGTACAGTCACCTTGACCACTTCCCTGAGTCTTGAGGTCTCCCTTTAAAAACTACTTTTCAGCTTCTTTGTGTCCCTGTCCAGGGAGATAGCAGATTCATAAACTGCAGTAATTGAAACCAGTGCAAATTTCTTGAGTATGACTAATCATTACCATTTCTTACCAAAAATTCACTAACTCCCAGCCAAGATTTTATTAATTTTAATATGGAAACATCCACACCTATCATTTCTCCCCTGAGGTCTTCCTAGGCTGGTGCAGAAATGGAGTCTGACTTCTATTGCTTTGGCTAGAGTTGAGGATGTGAATTCCTCTGGCTAATTGCTTTTCTGGATAACCTACAAAACACCAGGGGTCAGATTCTTGGCCTGGTAATGTTGCTTTGCGCTGCTCTGGCTTGATGACACAGCTCCCATCACGGGGAATCCCAGGAGGAGAGCGGTACAAGGTTGGGGTGTTCCTGACTTCAGACACCCACATTTTCTTAGCTGCTGCTGTGCACGGCGGTAAAAGGGAGCAGCCTTAAAGCTGCTCAGATTTAAATGGAGGGTTAAAGTGGCCTCCCACAGGATGCTTCCGCCCAGCTAAAACTTTACTCTCAGTCGGTCAACCTCAAGTATGAAGCATCTGGTGACATAAGCAAATATATGTGATGTATACTTTTTCTAAAATGTTGATCAGGCATTTGCTCCCCTGGGAAATAGTTTTGAAGTTCTTGCTAGTTTTGTGCAGTCTGTCAAACACATCTTAGCAGTGCAGATGAACTTTACCAGAGCCAAAGAAAGCACAGACGTGCACACACATGCTATTTGTGTGCGTGCTCCTGCACACGCAATGAACCTTTAGGCTGCCCTTTCTGTCCGTGGCAATTAGGGAAAACCAGAAACCTAGCCACTGTAAACTTTGCCTATTAACAAAGCTAAAGTACCACCATCTTGGGTATACTCTTCAAAGAAAAATGTCAATCTGTAACAGTAAGCTTGATTTTGTACCATGTCTGCGGCAAGTGACATATTAAATTGTTCAGCTGCATCCGGGAAATTGAGGAAACAGAAGAGCAGATCTCCAAGTCATCATTGACCTTCCTCTCATCCTGCTTGTGTGATGCTACCACATAAACTCTATAGAGTTACATGATATTTACCTGAAGGTACAGGCAAATATCTCTAAAAGGTGTATCCTGCCCCTTCAGTGCACCAGGCTAATCCTGAAACTAGTTGTTCTGACAATCATCACCTGATGATGCTACATGGAGGACTTTCCCCCATCATATTAGGGAGACCTTGACAAGAACAGGGGGCATGTGTGGAGTTCTCCATCCATGTAACCAGAAGGTGAATCTTTCTCATTCCACATTAGAGCCCCAGACGCTGTGCACACAGAGTTTGGTGGAGATGGGGATGCTGTCCACAAAAAAGGTAGTACTACCTGTCATCTGGTTATGTGGCTGTTTCTTTTCACTAGTGCCATGGAAAAGAGCAGGTTTGTGGCAAGAGGTAGAGGCAAAGTGTTAATGAGTGGCTAAGGTGCTCCCAGAGTAAGTCTGTAGAGCCCCTGTGGGCTTTACCCCCACTCACTGTGTCCAGGAGGTTTTGCATCCAGCATAGGCTCCAATCTGCAGATTGAGGTGGGAATATCCCCATAAACTTTGCCTTCAAAATCAAAGCTTCTTTGTTAACCAGACTATTTCTAAATCAGTAACACTCTCCCCCACCAATAAAAAGAAGAATTGTCAGTTGTTAGTCAACAGCCAAAAAACCCAAACCCCAGTCCTGAAGCATTTTTCACTCTTAGAGGAAATACTTCGGGTGCCTGGTCTGGGATTTGTGAGGGAAAGAGCAGTGTGGTTTTACACAAGTGTGCCCTGCTCCATCAAGCAGCCAGGCCGGCGGTCCCGTCGTGCAGGAGGAACGCCCAGATGCACTTGTGTGACCCCTCCGGTCAACCCAGGCTTGGGTTGATGTGCTCTAGGGGGAGCCACATCTGTCCTTGCTTTCCCAGATGGAGGTCATCAGCCTGCCAAGCTTTCCAGGAAAAAGGGAGTGGCCGGAGAGTCTTGAGTTACTGAGCATGGACCACCTGGAAAATAGTGTGCAGCGAGCACTTGTCCTACCTCTAGACACTCCACAGTAAGGAGTAAGGGATGCTGAATTGGCTTTGAACTCCCACCCAAACTCGCTTTGAAGAAATGGAAAGGCAGGCAAGTAGCATGCATGTTCTGTTATGAAAAAATGGCAATAGCATTTCTGCATTTTAGTCTGTAATAGAGGTTGGTCCGGATTACAATATTTGGATCTAGACTTGAAACACATAGGTGTTTGAGTCTATTTGGGGACAGGGACTGTTTGCAAAGCTCGGACCTTGAGCCAGGTTCTGACTGAGAGTACCCTGCAACTTTGATGTGGTTTTAGCTCTGATAGAGAAAAAGGGAAAAAAATAAATTTCTTTCTGCCTTAGAGAGAAAGCATATTAATAATACTGCCACTATTTGATGATTGGGGAAAAAGTCCTAGTCTCTTGAAAGGCAAAGTTTGGAAATAGCTCTCTTTTATTTCAAGAAATCAGGGTCATAAAAATTCTAGCTATAAAACACACAGCAGCCTGAACCCTTTACATAAAACCTTTTGTATTTTATGCCTCCTTTTCTATTTCAGGTCTTCATTTGTCTAATTACTACTCAGAGGCTGGCAGAGATTTTCCCTGCAGCGCTCAGCTCTGCTGACTGCAGAGACCCTACCTGGCACACTAAGTTAGTGCGTCAGCATTCTAGGTAGAAATGAATGAAAAATCAATCAGGGCAACTGCAGTGGTAGCATATACAACTCTAACCTACTTTGTGCATGGTTTTGAACATTTCATTGTGTATTTAGGCATCTTTTAAAATGGTAAGTGGATCTGAAATAAAATAGATCTTTCTAGTCAGTCTAAGAAATGTTTTGTCATCTTTACTGCTTAGCTCAAGCAAACTTACCACCCTGACTGCTAAGTTAACTTGCAGTCTTGATTGAAATGCCAAAACCTACAAGAAGATTGTTTTAATCTTGAAAATCTATCACCAGCAGATTGCATCATGCAGGGCATATAGGTATAGTGATAGCTTTGATTGTTTTAACTGTATTTACAGACCACATCTAGAGTAGGTCTGAAAAATCAAAAGTACACTAGAACCTTTTTTGAAACACAGGTATTGCTTACATATGGTCTTGCAAGGAGCTTGGTTTATGGATATTTGTGTGTGTGCTTTTATTTTTCATGTTGTATTTCTGCATAGGCAGAGTTAAATATGTATTGCCAGTTTCATTTAATGAAAGTCCATGATAAAAAGGTCCGGTCTTCATACCTAAAAAATTAGTAGCTGTTGTAACTTTTTCAGCTGAGTGGGTTAAACATGTTATAGAACCCTCATAAGATCATTGCTGTAACAAGTTGTGCAGTGCAACACTGTAAAGGTTTCCAAAAATTCATAAGCCTCTTTGTATGTGATGCCCTTACAGTGAAGAAGATTCTTTTGACTATAAAGATGAAGAGTCTACTTTTTCTGGTGCTGATTTCTGTCTGCTGGGCTGAACCTCACCCTGACAACTCAAGTCTGGAGCATGAAATTATTCACATTCAAGGTAAGGAAATACGTAAGAAAATACCAGTATCTTCAAATTGCTGAGGGAAACAGAATAATGTGCTTAATGATCCTTAATTTTTTATTCTGCTGTACTGTTTTTTAAATATTATTATTACTGGTGACCAAACCTTTTCTTTTCTGGTTCTGTTGCATTATTATTACTCCTAAGGAAAGTAAAAAATGAAAGTTGCACTGTTTAATAGCACTTAGTCACAACCTTGCAAAGATTAGTGAGTAAAGTACAGCATGATTTAAGATAAAGAAAAAAAGCTTGCATCCTAAAGTAATAAGCAGCTGCAATGGGTTGAAATACCTTCAGTTTATTGTGGAATATGTTTGATTTTAAGAAGACTGTCATACATAGTTCTTCACATTACAGAAATTTGTTGCTGTTTATTATTTAAAAAGGCTCAGCACATCTGAAATCATAACTGGACAAATTAAACCAGAAAAAAAAAAGTAGCTTACCCCAAAAGAAATGTGTCTTTCCTCATACCTTTAATTCACACTAAGTATTATACTGGCCTTCTGCATAATCCTGTTTGGTTCATGTTTGAATCCTAGAGCTTATAGCTGTAGCAGGATTTGAGTCTGCAGTACAATGCAGCTGTTTTTTCAGTCCCAGCTTCAGTCATTGAGGGTCATCCTGTGCAAGAAAAAACAGGGGATTTATGCAGTAAGGACAGGCAGAACTAGCAGGGATTTTCCTGCTTTCATTTATATATTTCTTGAGGCTGGCTAAAATTAATCTTGCAAAGTTAAGAAACGCAGCATTATTGTTCTCTCTCTTTAAAGTTTGATTCATTTCTCTAAACAGCTGGCAAATTGTGTTATCTGAGTGTTTGTGTAAATATGAATTACCAGGTTAGGGCAGGTTACTAAGAAAGCCTGGACATTTAGAAGTTCACAGGAGAGTCTCAGAAGTTAAAGGTACCCTGCACCTATTAAAACAGGCACTCAGATTGTCAAGGTCAAATAAGGAATAACAGATAGCTGGTTTCACACTAAGGAAAATCACAGGATGAAGGTCAAATGAATGTGTTACATCAAAATGAAGACATATCACTCTTGTGAGATGGTGAACATTCATTCCCCAGGGTAAATTTCAAATTTGACACAAATGTCTAATAAACATATAGTTTGCCTTTCCCTGTATAATGCAGTTTCTTATCTCTGAATTTTCTTTATCCTTTTGGAAGATTAAATTAGTGGAAATAATTAAACCAAATCAAAATTATTTTTCCTTAATCTGTGTATGTTATACTTGCTTAGTCAGCAGTTTAGAGTAACTTGCAAGTCATACATGTCGCTTATCACTAGTCCTTTAGCATGAGTACAGTGCAGTCTGCAAGTGCTAAATAGTTCAAAGCTGATAGAAGTTTCAAGATGGGCTATTCTTCCTACCCATGAAAACTCATCTGAACCTCAAGAGTTTATTCCTTCAAGGAAAGCTGGATAAAGCTTAAAATTGAGCTCTACCATGAGCTTTGTACATCAGCCGATTCAGGCTCTGAAATACACAGAACACAAATCAAAAAGAATAAAACTGCTTGGAACTTGTTTTTTTTACTATTCATTTTCTTCATTCCTCTCTGCATTGTGGAATCCCATCAGGGTTGGGATTCCGCTCTGCCCAATGTTGCATAAACCCATGCGATGATCTACACCTGGAAATGAGGTGGAAATCAGGGAAGCCTGTGGAACACATGTGCTATAGCTTCATACAAAAGGTATTTTATATTACATTAAGGAGTGTAGCATCCCCCTCCACAGCTGAAATCCAAGAGATGGTTAGCTAAACTCCTCCTGGGTTGCATGCTTTGGAATGCTTTGGAATTACAAAAGGTGCAGATAGATGTTGTGTAGTCAAGTACACAGAGCTGAAAGGGATCTCCGGAGGAAATGAACTAAACCGTCTTCTATTCCCCTTTGTTTACATCATGTAATCTCCTGTAGGTTTAGTTTCATTTTTAAAAAATCTGGGTTTTGCATCTCATTACTGCAAGGTAGTTTTGGACCCTATTTTGCTGATGTGAAAAACACTCTCCTAATTCTCCATGTTTGTTCACAGCCATTGTATGGCCTTATGCTTCTCCTAGTGTTGTTCCTTAGCTTGAAATAACAATTTTTCTTCTTTGATATTCACTTTAAAACATTAATAAGATAACACCATATCCTCACAGCTATCATTTGAGTAAACTTTTTCAAATGCTCTAAGTGTATAACCTCCAGTTAGTTGATAATGTTAGTAGTTCATCTCAACACTGGTTCTTGTCTGAATTCATGCTTCTTGAGGGCACCCGGCCAGGATTTTATTCCAGATGAGATCTTAGGCTGGCATTAGTATTTTTGTTTTCCAGCTAACAGTGCTTTGTTTTTCAGACCTCAGATCAAATTTGTACTCTTCCCAGCCATGCTGCAGTCTTGATCAACAGTCTATTGTGATAGACAATATTTAGCAGTCATTCTCCCTCATTATCACTTGCAATTAACAAGTACAAGGTTTATATCAATAATTCTTCAAATAGGCCTTAAAAATCTAGATTATGCATTTAATATTAAATGTTATCATACTTATTCCACCCTTCTGTCTTTAAACATTCTAAATACCCATTCTCCTCCCTTCAGTGATACTTAATATGCCATGTGAAAATTTTATTAATTCAGTAGTCACATTTACTTTATAAGGTAAAATTAGTGGAAATATTAGAGTCTCAAAAACTATACTGGAGACAGTTCACTGGCCTTTTTCCAGGCTAATAATTTATGTTTCAGCCCAACCAATTGCAGTCTCCTCTGTATCTAGTTCTTAGACACTTAGCAAAGTTTCTACCAAAACACCTATTTTCTCCATCCTGTCTAATTCCATGTATTTCCCATATCACTTGCTTCCCTGAGCTCCAAGCAGTTGATACTTCACATTTCCCTGGCCTTCTACATTTATTTTTATTATATAATTGATTTCAAATTAATCTGACACCCTTTGGTAAGTATCTACTGCATTTTATCCCTCTTTCTAGTGACTTACTCTATTTCTGTTCTTCAACAATTTTTCTTCAAAAATTGTTCTAAGGTCCTGTTGCTGTTGAGGTCAGACTAATCAGCCTGTTAACGGTTAAATTACTTTCCTTATATATATTTGTTATTTTGCTGTTGTGCAGAAACACATGGTACCATTCTTAAAGTGATAAATGAGCTAATATCCCTGCCATCAGGTTTGCCATAACGAGTGTCAATAGTAACATCAGTTACAGTACTTCAGGCTGTGAGGTTTTCTACCCTTTTCTTTGAACAGGCTATATTTTCTGAGTTCAGCTTTCATCTTTACATTTTCATTTCATATCAATGCACTCATGTACTTTAAACATCATAATTTCAGAGCATCAAAACCAACTTGTTAAAAAGAGAGGATTTGTTAATATAGCACTTGGGTCATTTCTTTATTGTCTTCCACCTTTATCTGCATAGTGACTCCATACTACAAAAGGTACCTGTGCCTCTTTAAAAGACTTTTTTTGACTGCTACAGTAAGATCTTTTACAGTCCTTCCTGACATGCTTTTGATCCATGCTCCGTTTTGTCGTAACTATCATTTCTTATTTCTTCATAACCTGCTAAAGCACTAAAGTACAGTGCCACCTTATCACCTTTGTCTTTCATTTAGTCTTCCTAAAAAGCAGCCACCTATTAATGCTGTATTATGGTCTGATGGCTATTTCAGCGTGCTTCTGACCCCTTTAACAACTCTATGTCAGGAACCAGGAGATCTAGTTACTCCACTTTCTTGCCTCTCCATTAGTATAAAAACTCCTGCCATCTCTCTCAGACTCAGCATTTGCTAACCAGAACGAACAGTATTTCATAAGTTGTATTGTTCTCTGATTATACTGACAGGTCATTGCTTGTATGAACACAGAGCTCTGTCTGTCAAATGTCCACTCTCTGGAAACTGTGGATTTCTTTAGCTTTACTAAACACTTGCCAACCTCTTTAACATTGCAATAGGCATAGATATGTTCTCTCTTAAATCTTTCAATTTTTCTTAGAAATGAATCACTAGCTTCATGAATATCCCTGTTCCTGCTGTCAGTGTCAGCTCTAGTTCCTGGTTCTCCCCTTGTTGGTTAATACAGTGGAACTGGACCTCAGTCAAATTTCTCATGTGCTAGACGGTTTTACCTCCCTACCTTACCAGTATTCCTTTCTGCTTCTTTCCTTTTGCCTACTTCTTTTGTTTATATCTTTTCTTTTTTTGGTTTTATTCCAATATCTATGAACAAAATTTATAAAATATCTAAAGCTGCATTTTCTCTCTTCTGTGACTTTATTTCCTTTCCTGAAGCCAGTAGTAGATTTCATGGTTTTGGTCAGGCTGCTCTATTATCCCAGACTGCTTGACCATATCACCTTCCTCTCTGGTAGTTTGTCTGCATACAAAAGTTATTCCAGTTTAACCTTTGTGGATAAAAGCAAATGAGAAAACTATATTTACATAAGATGCGTTGTCCCCCTCACCCCCCACCCCAGTAAACTGTGTGTGCCCTAGGGGATACCAGTTTCGCTTTTTAGAAAAAATCATAATCCTAAATGAAATCATCTGGTGAATGTGAAAATGGGACAAAAGTATACCCTAGCCACATAAGTGTCCACAACAAGAAAACAATACTACTCTAAGCATATCAATGTAATTAAAGACTCAGATTTTTTCTCTGAAGTCAAGATCTGCAAAGGACTCTGTGACCCATGAGAGAGGAAGATGATTCTTTTCAGTGCCCAGCTTTGTATATCTTTCTAATCTATTCATAGTGCTAGTTGCTGACCAATTATTCAAAGAGGCAGAGTACCCTTCAGAGATTAGAGCATTCTTCTATGTGCAACTGTGTGTTTGCTGTTCTGCAAAATAAACGGAGCTGACTAAGCCATTACAGTAATTGCTAAGTTAATTGCTTAAGGGTGGCAGGAGCCTTTAACATATGCCTCCAGTTTGTTCACGTTTTAGAAATACAACAAGAAAGGCCAGCGAAGAGAATACAAAGTTTGGTTTGTGAAGGACCAACATTTAACTTTTCAGCTTTTCCTTGAATATAAGTTAATTTATATTACGCAGCATTTCTTTACCTTTCAGATACAAGAATACACCCATTTGCCTATCAAGATCTCTGCACAGATTTATTTATACATACCAAGAAATATGTCAGCGTGGAATGAGCAGAAAACTTTCCAATATTGCCCTATTGAAAAAAAAAAGTTAAATCAATTAATCAATAACAAAAGCAGAAGAAATCTTTGCCCAACTTGTTCTGCATGATAATGAGTTTTATTTACAGTCCAATTCCTTTTCTTCAAGCCAGAACCAACAGAGGGAAAGAAGCTACATAGACTTGCTGGACTAGCCAAAAACTTGACAGAGTTTTGAGATTAGATGCACTACTGATTTGACTTCTTACATTAATTCTGATCTTCCCAAGTTTCATGCTTTTCCACTTTCCTTTTGACTTTCTTCCTTTGGTCCACCTTTTTGCATTTTCCCATTTTCAGTGATGTTACCTGTTACTTCTTTCCATTTTCTTGCATTTGTCTTTTCCGTTTAAAATTTCTTACTAGTTTTGTTGCCATTCAGGACGCTTTAGATTACGTCATGATTAATTTTGCAGTCTCTTCTTATAATTGAGCTGCTTCTTTTACATCAACACAACTTGCTTTCCTCTTCAGAGCATGGCATGTTGCAACAGTGTGTAATAGAAATGTCAGCAAAGAGCAACCTCACCTCCTGTTGGCATGTTAGTTTCATTAAAGGCATTCAGGACTGCATGTTCTGGAATAGACCTTAAATGATAGGTACCAATATATCTGGGTTGTAAAAAATTATTACAGAAGCAAAAGGATTTACATCAAACAAATTTAAATTACTAATTTGCCTTTACTTGCTACATCATTCCAATTCCATATATATAGCATTTAAAGGTAATTAAAGAACTGGAAAAGCTCCTCACCTGTATTGTGTGATATTTTGGTTTTGTCAAACAGTCTCAATGCCACCCATGAAGATTTCCCTCTATGCAGAAGAGGTGCAGAGACATTGTCATGATTTCTGTTCTATTCTGCTCTATGAGGCCTGATCTTCATGCAATTTCTTTATCTAGACTGAAGTAAACACATACTTAAAGTTTATTTAAGGCAAAAGGTGGCAATATTTTAGAAGAGCTGAAGTTTGTTATTTCCCTGATGGTTTTATGTGCTGTTAGGTCTACTAGAAACCTAAACTTGAGTTAATGTGGCCCCTTTAACAATTCCCCCCAACGTGTTACTCAGGTTGAGTAGATGGGATCAGCTGAAAAATATTTTACCTCAGTCTTGTCATCTGTATGTTGGAGAGACAGATTTCTTCTCTGCCATTTATAAAATGGGTATTTTTAGCAATACTACTATTTGGAACCATGTACCTGAACTTTTTAACTAAGATTTATGTAGCATCTCTCTTACCAGTTGTAGGTCAAAACTTAAAAATAATGTGTAGAGAGTATTTTATCCTGTCAGTTTAGAGGTAAGAACACGGGAGTTTGATGCTTGTATTTTCTTTCTCATGACATAAACAAAATTACATTAATGCTTGGGCCAGATAAGAACAGCTTTTCCTAGTCTTACAGCTGGTATACAAAAGTTTTTAGATTTTTTTCCAAAAGCAAAAGTGAAAAAGTAGTTAGCTAAAAGATAGTTAGAAAAAATGTAGTAGGAAATGGATGTGGAACAAAGTGTGTGCGTAATTCTTCCTCATGTTTTTCCCTTCGGATTCTTTAAGTAATAGACATACATGTTTATATCAGTAATGCACTTCCACTCGTATTATAGCAAGTGGGAATTATTGTTATCATAGAAATGATTTTTGAGTTTTAAATAAGCATGGCAGGATAACAAAACATGCTATTGCTATAGGAAGAGTGAGGATATTTTAGCATAAGAGTTATGCTCAAGTCCCTGATAACATTACAGGAAAAGCAAGAAACAGCTCTGTGTTTATTTAAAGTAGGATGCCACACGGTGTTATTAACCTGGTGGCTTGCTAACTATGTGGAACATTTAGGCAATACATGAGTTCATCTAACAAAACACGTCTATGATGTGATCCCTGACTTATGATTTTTTCCCCCTAAAATGCATTTTTTTTTCCTCCACTGTTGCACTGTAAGTTAGTCCATTAAAATGTGGGAATAATCAAGTTTCGTAGCCAGGTCAGCATAAGCTTCTGGACAGTTCTGATGGATAAAGCGGATAAAGCTGTTTGCCAAGGGTTGTGGCGTGACTCATCCTCTCTGCCCCACACTATGTTCCTGGCCTTCCAAACCTGGCTTGCCATTACTCTTGAGTGCAGAAGCCAGTTAAGAGAGAAAAAAAAACCCAAACAAAAAGAAAACTCCACACCAAAAAAAAACCAACTAAAAAGACGAACAAATCTGAATACATGTCCAGCAGTAAAATTTGGAACTAAACCAGTAAGCCAGCAGGCGAGACTGAATTGAGAGCTCTAGCAGCATGAGAGCAAGTCCACTTACTGACCTTGAAGTGGGAATCACACTGAAGTCAAGGTTAGATGTGTACAAAGTAATGACAACCGGAACAGCAGTGCTAATCACATAGCATGCAGGCAAGGGAGAAAGAGAGGTGGAGAATAAACCAGAGGCAGACAGCGTGCTGCTGCCTGTGCCTTCTTACTTAAGGTAGCAAGATACCCTTTCGCCTGCAGTATATACCTGCTTGATTTGGCACCACTGAGATACAGCAAAGCCAACCCGAATAGCAAGTTTCCAAGCGAGTTTTCATTTGTATCAGGCAGTCTTTCCCTACAGCTTGGAAAAGCAGCTCCCAGAGTTGTGTGTTATCCTGCACATCTGGACAGCTTCTGCAACTTGGACAAACTCATTTTTAGCTAGCTTAGCTGTTTTTGTATTATGTTGCCTTTGTCATCCATCTAATTGCACCAAGAGGATTAACAAAAGGCCACAGCCTGTCAGAATCAATAGCAGGGAAGCAGGAGTGGAAAAAATATGGCAAATTAGTCACCAGTAGTGCCTGGTTCTGTACGAAGAGCTAAGCTGCTGCCTGTCTTACAAGGCAAAATATGCCTAGAAGGGTGAAAATCCCACCTAGCAAACCTTTCTCATCCCATTTCTGACCTTGGAGCTGAGACCAGAGCCAATAACCAGGCTGTTGCCACCTCTGTTCCCAATAGAAGGAGCGGCTCAGCCGTTCCTCACTGTCTGAGGCTCTTGAGTGGCCATGCATGTGGTCTGTCTTGTCTCCAGCAAGGATCTGAACTGTCCTGTTGCAGATAACTGTTTAGCAACGTATTATCTGGGGTTTGCAGAGTTTATAGTTGTTTGGCCATTCACCTTACAAATTCTCTCATTGTACTTCTGAAGAAAGTAGTTCTGGGGAAAAAGAAGTGTTCTCTCCTTCAAGTAACATACTGGATAACACTTGTGTGTCCCATCTTTTTCTATCTTGCACTCATCTTTTAGATATTCCTGCCATTTAGATACAAAGATAATTTTATTCAGAAGGAGCAGCCTTGTCAGAAACCCCATGAGGAAAGCAGCCGCTCTGACAAGCCTTTAAAAGTGTTTACCCCATCTTGTATGATCAGATCGCCGTTTCACAACAGACCATTGCTCATTGTATTAAGGTAACCCAGGAAGCAGCATTCATTCCTCATTTAAGCTGACTTTCACAGCAGTAAGCTAGAATGCTGCATCCAGAGTGCTAAATGTGTTGCAAATGCAGGGATTCTGGTTTGCTCTGTGTTTGGGCATTTTCTTGGTTGTTGTAAGGGTTTTTTTAACTCCTTCTCTGTCAACTCCAGAAAGACCAAGACCCTTCATTTTGCCATGCTCCCAAAAATATGCAGTTAGGTGAATTTGGCCCTGGTTCTCACTGGCTGCTGGATAATGAAGACCTTGTGGCCGCTTGCCAAACCCCAGTCATCTCATTTTTTAATCCTGAATCCCTGCTGCCTGCATGTCTTCTGCATGTCTTCTAGCCCAAAAAGAAACTATGCAACATCCCCCAATATGACATCTGCTTTTCCTCAAAAGCCAGAGATTCTTCCTCCCTCCTCTCCTAGGTCTGGAAGCAGCAATGTAATTTCCTGCCCCACTGTCTTGTCAGAGAGAAGGGCACATCATCTCTTTTTCTGTAAAAAGGAATTGGCTTTTGGAAAACTTGAGGGTGGAGGCATATTTCCATCGTTGCATCTCTCTTTGAAACTCCAGGGACGTAGGAGATGTTCCAGGATGAGAAAAGCCATGCTTTTCTTTCCTTTCCCAGGTTGCCATCCCCTCTGCTCTTTAGACTTAATGAGATACAAACTCAATCAATGGCTGCTGCAAAGGGCCAGAGGAGGTGGGAAGCAGCCAGGAGAGAGGCACACCACCGCACCAGGATGCTAATGCTAGAGTCAGAGGTGACAGTGCTCTGGGAAAGTCTCCAGGCCTTGCTGGCACAGACTGGCTGTTGTTAGAAAGAGCGAGCGTTAGCAGCCTGAGTCAGACTCTCCCTCCTGCCCCAGTCCTTTCTGCTAATATTTATTAACTTGACTATTTCAGTATTAAAGACCCAACATAGTTGAGCTCTGATTCAGATTTCTTGGTAATAACCACCCCAAAGCATAACATTTTTCCTCCCAAGGTGGACAGAAGTCTGTGGAACATCTTTGTTCCTGAAGGAAACAGGGAAATTCACAGACAAACCATGCTGGCTGCCTTCACTTTCTTCCTTCTCCTCGTCCCGTGGAAACAGTGTTAGCACCACTTTCCATGGTGCCTTGCCTCGGATCACCTCTCTCCCTGGATGCTCTCCTCTGAAAGGGGGAAGATGGGTTATTGGAGCAGCCCCGAGCCTCTGCTCACCTCTGGGAAAAAGGGCAGTGAAAAAGAAAACCAGTTATATGGAGCTGCAGGTGATCTGCTCTGTAGTAATCATTTTTCAGGAGGTAGGATGGTCTCTCGCCCTGGTAAAACAACTTGCAGTGCTCAAGCTTGTTCATTCTTGAGGAAGCTGGTGCCCTGGCTAGTCTGACCTGTGCAGGTAATAACAATGCTCTTGACGTAACATCTCCTGGCAAAGAACTACACATTTGGGATACCTGTTTTTCTTAAGCAGATGCAAGTTTGCACTCAGCGAGCTTGTCTTTGCAATTACCACCCCTGAACATGTTCGCATAATCATAAAAGCTGCATAGCCTGGGGTTTCTTCTGCTGCTTACCATAGCCAGCATGGACAGATAGTGAAGTCAAGCTGAAACTGCAGTTTACGTGAATATATCATTTAGCTGGCAGACCTGTCAACAAGACTCAGAAACTTAGGACTGTCTGGAGACATTTATGAGCTACAGATCCTAACGTTTCCCTGCACCCCCCGTGGCTGTGGACACACCGCAGGTTTTTGCAGTGCTGTGAACAGACAGCTGGCCGGGTGGGATACTCCCTGGTGGGCTCATCACACCACCTCGTCTGCCAGCCCATCTCCATCCCAGTCCTTCCCTCCTTCAGTCACCCACACCTCTCTCTGGCTGATGACATTTTTGCACTCATTTCTGTGGTTTTGTCCTATCAATCCAGATTCAACCCCATGGATGCCAGCAGAAGATTGCTGCTGGCCTTCATGGGGTCAGCCTCTCAGCAGCCCTCACATTTGGGAACTTAGCCTTGGCTTTTGCTGAAGTTAAAGAGAGCCAGACCGAGCCTTAAAGTCAGGAATCGCATTTCTAGGCAGTTACATTGACTTGCTGAACACATATAGGGAGTTATGAAGTCTTTCTTCTCAATCTGTTATGTAGAGTGAGGTCTTTCCCAGCAAGCAGAGCGCTGGTGATCCATTGCTAGTTTCGGTCGGTGTCTCAGTGATAGAGGTTGGCAATACCTACAGAAGCGCTGAGCTTGCTAAATCAGTTTTGCAAACCACACATGAGAGAAGAGGGAAGAGGTACTGAAAGAAGGAAATATTCTCACTTTTGGATACATCTGCTGACTGTCACCATGAAATCTGTGCTTTCCAGGGTTTTCCCAACGCAGCACAGCCTGTCAAAGAAGCCCCAGAGACTTAAGGTTGGAAGCAAGCACCTGCTCAAGCTGACTATCCTAAACATAATGATTTCATAGAGCAACATCAGCCGTAGTGACCTACTAGAGAGAAAAGAGAGCAGGGAGTCTGGGGGGAGGGGGAGGAGGAGAGGAGCCAGCCAGTTAAATACGGGTTTGTGTGAAAAGTGAGATCAGAATCATAGAATCATTGAGGTTGGAAAAGACCTCTAAGATCATCGAGTCCAACCGTCAGAATATCAAAGATAAAATAGTGATGAGTTTGAAAGAGATGAGGAAAACAGATGAGAAAAAAAACAGATTGAGATGATCAGGAAAGGGGCCGGAACAGGACCAAATTTTACATTTGAAGATAAATTGGACTTCCTTACTTTGGTGGAAATATGTCAGAAGAGGAACTTGAACTCAAATGTTAGAAGAAAATACATATAGAAGGTGAGACACTTTAGAGTTATGCTGGCACTTTTCATGTCAATATAAATAGTGCTATTTGATACAGTAATGGTTTTTCTGTTTTGTGAGTGTGATTCACTGCATCCCAGATCACGAGGGGCTTTGTATGCTGCCACCTGAATAAGCTGAGTCCATACATAAAAACTGAATTATGAAAAAAAATGCAACATTGGTGGACAGCTCTGGAACAACCTGCAGGGAAATATGGGATTTTTGTGTGGAGCCTTTTATGGATGATGGCATTCATCTACCAGCTGTACAACTCTATCAATATATCGATACAACTCTATCTTCATGACTATGGAGTATATAGGATGGCCTCTGCCTATATGAGGGGACAATGCTGTGAACCAGTTTGCCTCTCTGCCTGTCTGGGAGTGTACACACACAGACATACTTGCAGTTAAGTAAATAATTATATACGAGTGGTTTATACGCCCTACTACCGCATAGGTACAGAATGATTGCAGGGAACTGATTCTGCAGACCTAATGTATAATATAGCTGATGATTGTTATGGCATTGATCATATCCATTCCGTAAAAGGTAGATTGCAAACTAATTCTTGTTTTTGTTTTTCTCCTTGAATCCTAACAGAAAATGGACCCCGTCTACTTGTGGTAGCAGAGCAAGCTAAAATCTTCTCACACCGGGGTGGCAACGTCACACTGCCATGTAAATTTTACCATGAACACACATCAACAGCTGGCTCAGGAACCCACAAAATCCGGGTCAAGTGGACCAAACTCACCTCAGATTACCTCAAAGAAGTGGATGTCTTTGTTGCAATGGGACATCACAGAAAGAGCTACGGAAACTACCAGGGCAGAGTGTTTCTGAGGGAAAGCAGTGAAAACGATGCCTCTCTTATAATCACAAATATAATACTGGAGGATTATGGGAGATATAAATGCGAGGTCATTGAAGGATTAGAGGATGATACAGCAGTGGTAGCTCTGAATTTGGAAGGTAGGTAACACCTGAATTACACTTAAATTCAGATTTGCACTGTGTTAAGGAATACCTGCTTTTTTCTCCTAATACCGCTGATATTGTATTATCAGTGATAACAGCAAGCTGAGAACTGGGATTCATTGTGCTCTGGGGATCTTGGCCTGACAACCCATGACAGCTATCATAATTTAGAAGAACATTAGGACTTCTATAACTTACGCTAGCCTACGGCATATTCAGCTCCCAGTGAGACCCAGTGTGAGGGGAGCCAAAAAAGAATGACGAAACATAGTATGAAGAACTCCATATGTTTTTAATTTGCTCCTATCACTTTACAGAAGTCATTGCATGTTTTTACAGTAGACTTAGGCAAAATCATGTTAAATATTCCCCTAATAGCCATTTTACAGGACTTCAGGACATTTTAGATTATCGAGCAAATACAAATCTCCTTACAAAGAGGAAAAAAGTTAAAGTAGTTTTCCAGAGACAATGGTTTTGTTTCTTCCAGCCTTATAATTACATAAAATAGGTCTCTATATTGTCTGCCAAGGCAACTCCTACATGTAGTCTGTAGTCATTTCCCTCAGCAATATTCTTGAAAACAGTAGAGTACAAAGAACTAGAAAAATTAATGAAACAAGTTGAAGGAGGACCAAAAATTCAGCTTTCTTTTACTCTTAGGAAATTTAGATAAATTATATGAGATTCAATGCATGTAAACCAGCATTTGGCCTTTTTCCCCAAAGTGCTGCATTGAACTCAGCAGTAAACTAAAAGTTGCATGAAGATGTCTCCCTTACCCTTATACTTACCAGCAAGTGTGTGCCAGAGAGAACTTTATAGAAGCCATGTTATCTGTGAAAAGTAGTTAAGAAGAAAAAAGAAAAGAAGAAAATCAAACCCCTGGCTCTCACACCTGTAAACAGGTGAAAAATATGACTCTTTCATTGAGGATTATTGTACATTATGATGGTTATATAGTTACCCTGCACAATAAGACTGGCTGAGTGGTTCTTGGAACCAAATAGATGCCATAGGCTTAGCTTACTTCTTTACATCTGTTTTTCCATTCCTGGCTGGAGGCTGCTGAAACCTTCCATTTCTGAGTGCAGAAAGGCCCTGCACAGTTTCCATGCCAGCAGGATAGTTGATTTAAGCTGTTTCACCTCACATAATCCATCTTTAATAAGAATGCACACTGTTCTTTTCAAACTTAGGAGATAAAGAAAACTGGACATATACACGTCCAGTTTAAGTTATCTGAAACAGTTTTGAGTGAAGACAGAAATGAGTAGAAGGAAAAAGTGTTTTACTTATTCTTCTCTGCTAGCCAAAGGCTCTCGTGTGTTCAGCCTCCTCTTCGCTCGGGCAGGCGTTGCAGTGGTTGCTCACTGCAGCTGCTGTCATTGAGACTAGCCATTGAAGGGAGAGCAGTTTCTGCTTGGCATGCTCGGCTTTACCTAAGTGAAAGCAAGGCTCTGGTCGGCTGCCCAGGCTGCAGGTACGGGCCCTGTGATCAGGAGACACATTGCAAGGTGGGCAGCCCCAGGAAATAAGAGTGATCCACCTCACAGGGTGGTTTCCAGACAATAAGGATGTAAATAAAAATGCGGTAAGTGCACCTATTTACTGCGTGTGAGGAATAGCAAGCACCACGTAATCCAGGTGAGAAACACGCAGCATCTGTTTAGCTGTGTTTGACCCCAGCACGTCTCTTCTCCTTTCACACTGTTGTGCAGATGGTCCTGGAGCCCACCCCTGGGTTGCGAGGATGCTCAGTAATTTGATAATATTCATCTGACAGTCTTCTTACATCCTAAGCACGTACCTCTACCAGGCTTCGAGATATTCCACATAAATAACTATGTCTTGTTCCCCATCAGATACTGGGATTTCCCTGCGTTTTACAGCATTATGGTATTTTTGCCAATGTAAAAGGGTCAGAGCCAGCGTAAAATCTTTGTGTTCATCACACCACACATCTGGACCAGATACTCATCTGGTGCCACTTAGCATTGTGCCTCTGAAGCAAAAGTTCATTAGCTTTCTGCTATTAAAAGCGCAGAGGTTCCAGTACAAACGCTTCCTGCTGTGCCAGGAGTGCTTGGGGAAGGGGAGATGCTGATGGCTGTAATGGCAGACCGGGAAGTTTTGCCTGAAGCTTGGTACAAATACTTGTGCACATGCAGAGATCCGGATTTGAAAAGCAATATTTGGTTGATACTAGAGTAAGAAAGCAATGAGGAATCTTTTCTTTACTGCATACAGTAACACAACTGAAAAAAGGAGATTTTTCTACCTTTTTTACTGTGACTGTTTCGTGATATAGCACCAGCCCATTGGATACAAGGTCTGGCTCCCACCTCCTGATATACACTGTCCTTTCTAGCTTACTGCTGTTACTCTAACAGTGCCTCCCTCTGAGGTATGCCAACTCCAGCCCATCCTGTACAACAGCACCACTCCTTCCCGTTTTCCCCCACCTCCAAAATCAGCAAATTCATAAGGATCGGAGAAATCATATTTCTTTAATCATCACATACATTCCAATCTCTGCTCAAAGGAAAGTTTATATATTTTAACTAGGGTCTGGCTAATATAAAGAACAATGTCTTTTTAACGATTTTTGTCAGGCGTGGGACAGGTGTCAAACTGTTCATTTCCGATGTTATAGAGTGATGTTTCCTAAGCAGACAGGAAAATTCCATTTGCGAAACTTCATGGTAAAACATAACCTTTCAAGAAGTGAGATAAGACCAGTGAGCGTGTCAATGTCAGTTCTGCTTATGGCAACTAAATCCAATGATTCTGGGTCTAAGTTTCATTGAAGTTTCCTTCTAAAATGGTAATGATTAAAATGCACTTATATTTACAGTGGACATACATAGTTGATGGAATGTATTTCTCTGTTTGCATGCCCCTGTGCTTATTTTTTCATCTCATCTGCAACTTTATACAGTGCTGGCTTTAATTGCTGTTTCATGTATTTGCGTAATGCAGAACAGATCAAGGAAAAAAAAAATCAAACTTTGGACAAAAATAAAAATGTATCAGCCCATCCTAACATCCTACATCTGTTGTAAATAATAAGATTAATCTCACAGTGGGAAGGATTTGCATCAATAGCCTGATGTCCTGAGATGGTGGCCCTAAGGATGTTAACTGGCAGCAAGACAAAACCATTTATATCCAGGAATGCCCGCTAGCAGTGCAAAACAGCTGATTGCTCCAACGTGAGCTCACTGTACAAACAGTATAGCTTTGGCTAGGCAAAAGCATGTTAATATATCAATATGAAAATAGTTCACCTCTACCTCAGTGGACCTTTTTTATTCTCCGAATGTGGTAGTGTTTTATTCTTTATTAGACTTAAAGGCCTCCTGGTTTTGCCATTAAGTAAACTGTTCATAATAATTGAGTACTTTTAGCTTTGAAAAAACAGTTGAATTAGATTCAGTTTGTGTTTGTTACATACCTTAATTTGTTTTGGTACATTTTCTTCACTACCATTTAATGCAGAACCACGCCGTTTTCCCCCTACACTAGCAAGACAGTGCCGTCTAGCAGCTAAAGCTCAGGATTAGGACTCACTGCAGTATTTCACAACCACCAGCTTTAAGAACTATTCAGTTATGTCACGAATATCATCCTGTTTGTAGCTTTAAGTACAAGGATGGTCTAAGGGCAGGAGGGTTGGGCTGGGCACAGTGCCTGCAAGAAATGTCCAGTACTGCAGAAAGCAGGACACTTTTTATGTTGGCCTTGTCACCAAAGCCATTTTCTGACTGGACTGGCCTTACTCTCCTCCCGCACACAAAATACAGATCATGAGTTTTACACCCTTTGTCAGGTGTCCTGAAAGTCAAAAGCTTAACAAATTAAAAAGTCTCCTATGGCAGGTAGATATTGTTGCCTGAGTCATAAGCAAAGAAAGAATTCTCAGCTTACAATAAATTTTCTTTATGTTGGTGTTTTACTGTTTTCCTTTCTTATGAATACCAGGCACTGTAATGAATCTCACTGCATCAGGTTTGTGTGCTTCAGCTTCCCAGGCATGTGAAGGCTCCAGAACTGGCCCTTGGTTATACTGCTCGGGCACAGATTTTGTGTTCTGTTCCTTCGTGAGATTCATGGGCCAGGTGACAAAGAAAGTGGAACAAGGCTAAACTGCCAAAGGCAGATTTTTACTCTATTAGGATTTTTTTTTATAGTTTCTATCTTCAGGGGGAGGTGATAACTGAACACAGTAGTTTTGTGATAGAGGCTATAAAATAATTACTTTGTACTTCCAACAGTACCAGAAATATCCAGATCTAGATAAAGCCATTAAAAATCTCTGTAGAAAGCTGCTTCTAGATAGAAGCTAACTCTTTGGGTGGCTTCAATGAACCAAAAACCCCATCAGGTTTTATGATCTTGCTTGGAGGTGTGTTAGCCTTTATGTTCAAGATAGAGTTAGAAAAGAACAGGCATCTCTTTAAAAAACAGACTTTATAGTTCAAAATAGATCAAACAAATCCATGATCTCCATATAAACAAATTCTTCCAAACTGTCACAGCAATCATTTTATAATCTAGTCATTTGCTCTTAAGTTGGATGTAAGCAATGGGGAATTCATAGCTGAAACCAATACGAAACCAACTCCGTGCTCTCAACAGCAGGAGCAATCAGATTTAGCCTAATAATGTATGTCATATTTGTTTCTTCTGTGTCTTGGTGTTACATTCATACACAAAAAGCTATTTTAAATATCCTTTGCGTGACAGTCTGTTGTTCTCTCTGCTACAACACTGATTTTATAGGACACACTATTTGTGGGTGCCTAGAAGACAACAAAAAGTCTTGTAAAAGACAACAGGAGTTTGTCAAGAGTAAGTCATGACAGACCAATGTAATTCCTTCTGTGACAGGGTAACAGGTCTTTGCAGACACAGCTGTATTTGCAAGTGCTGTAAGAAATGGTACCTGAAAGATGCAGGTGAAGTAAAAAGTTCAAAATAAAGCAGCAAAAAATTATCTGGAAATGACGACCTGAAAGGAAAATGCTAAAAGAATTAGGACTAATTAGCCTAAGGAGAGCAAAGAAAGACAACAGTCTCCAAATTTTGATAAAGGCTGTGGAAAAATAAGGGAATAATTTGTCCCCAGGCCAGGCAAGTCTAGTTCATATGCCTGTATTTGTCAGAAAAAAGCAACTCCACTGGCAGCTTGGTTACGGGATGCTATGGGCTGGAGGAACACCATCTCAAGCTTCAGTTTCATTTTCAGGGAGGTTGATACCTGCTGATGGCTAGTGGCCCACCCACAGAGTCTGTGCTGAATGATCAGATATCTGACAGTCCTGACAGGCAGAGAAACGGAGATGGATTGTCAAGGAAAATGAGGGACTTGCCACTTTTCACTGAATTTTAGAAATCCAGCATGGAAAATTTGGCCATTAAATGTATGAACCTGCCAGCATAAAACTGTACCCTACAGTATAGTATATAGCAAACCCTACTGTTACCTGGTGTTTACACTGGCTACAAGAAAACTTACTTTTCTGTTTGGGCTAGAACTCAAGGAAGTCCATTTCTTTACTCTGGCTGTGAAAAGACCTTTTTTTCCATATGAGTCAACAGAAATTTGTGTTATTTTGTTCTATGTGTAAATACTTCTAAAACTTCTAATTGTGTATGGAGCTGGCTTAATTGACACCCATAAATTGTTACAGAAGCTGAGCTTTCTAAGGTTATTTCCTTACCTTGTTGTCTTGGGTAACCGTTACAGCTCTTTGCACTGACAATGTGTAGTGAATGCGTAAATGCAAAGCACTTGCACTGAATTTTAGGGATTACCTGCATATAAGACTGAAATACAAATAACTTACAAAGGACAGACAGATATCATATCTTTTACATTGCCTAAAAACCACAGTAACAGAAGCAGAGTTGTACGTTCGTGGAATTCAATGTAAGGCATTCATGGAAATACAGGTGTGTCTATGGGGAGGATACGTTATACATCATGTTCTTATGTTCCAATTTGGTAGAAATCCTAATTTCCATTACAACAGTCATTTTCAGGACTGTGATTGTGTTGTCACAGGGACACACAGCAAGCCTCACCCAGCCCTCCTCTTTCACTAACAGATTTATTCTCCACTGAATCGATATGTCTCAGGTTCTTCCTCTCTTGCTTGGAGGAAAGGGGGTCCGTCCCTGGGGGTAGGACCTATTCCAGAGAACCGTGTGTTTGGGAGAGGAGCCACACTGTGAAGTCGATATTGTAAATTAATATTCCCCATGAAGGTTCCATAACTGTCTCAGCTGCTTCCTTAGGGTAAGGAGCTGAATCACTAAGGTCAAGTTAAGGCTCCGCAACTCAGTGTTCTCACAAAATAACTAGATTATAACCATCTGAAGCTGGAAGGTTTTCTCTTCCTCCATTTCCTAAGCTGAATTTGTCAAAGTTTGGAAGTGAGTGTTTTGTCTAGTGGTAAAACACAGTGTTGGAGTCAGGAGTTGAGATTTAGTTTGGGAACAGTAACAAGGCTCAGGACAGCTTTTGTCCATTCAAGAACAGATGGGCTGGATTATGTTTTGACGTATTATAAGATCCAAGACCAAAGAAGATGTTTTGCAATTAATTGAAGTTCAGCACTGCTAAATTGTAACAAAAGGAAGATGAATAGTAAGATCTAGCTATGAATTCCACTGTTAGGTTTGATAGGGAAATGCATATTAACAAAGATGCAAGATAATGCAAAGCTATATAAAACACATAGCCAGTCAATTTGGCTGTACAAAATCACCAATGGCCACCCCCATCTGCAGGGTGAAATTAATGCTAATCAGTTGCAGGCTTGTACTGCAGATGAACTCAAACAAAAATCAGCTTCTATGCAGTCTACCCGAGTATAGCCCAAAGCTAACATTACAGTTTTGTGCATATTTATGTTATTGAAACTTTATGTCCCAAACTGTCAAACTCAAGTAGATTTGTAACAAATTTACATACATATTTAACCCCTTTTAAAAAGTGATTTTGGAAACCTTAAGGAATCAAATCTGTTGCTCAGTTTTTAGAAGTATGTAAGTTTAGGTCTTGATTAAAAAATACCCACCTCTGATGATTTTAGGAGTTTTTTTACATGTATATGCAAATCAGACACATGTACTGGACAAGGAGTCAATTGTCTGGGGAAGTGTAGTTCTGGAAAAATAATAAATATTGGATTTCTAACAAAATAATAAAGCTTGGACTCCTCTGACATTTTCTACATTTTTATTATAGACAGTGATATTTCTATCCATTAGCACTGAGGGAGAATGAATAATTTTTTTTAAAAAGGTGAGGAGGAAGAAGGAAAAACAGAGATCCAGAAAAAAATGAAACATCTACAGCTTCTCGTTTATGAAGTTACAGTTAACAACACGTTTTGTTACATTTCATTCATGCTTTATAGTTCAGAACAGCTAATAACTGAAAAGCCCTTTAACAAAGGATTTACAAAAGCAAAGAACCTCAGCAGACTCTCTAGTTAATTGCTGAAGGAGAGTAAAATATTGTTTCTTATTACCCTGCCAAGTTTACATTTGCATGCTTTATTTTCTTGGACCAAGTCACTGAGGTTTAGTAATAACAAAGATTTTGTTTAACAAAAATAACACTTCTTGGACGATAGAGGGGCAAGGGAAAGAAGGGAAAGAAAGGAGATGTTAAGATACCGGTGGAATAGACACCGAAGTGGCTTTGAAAGTTTGGAAAGAAGAATGGCTTCATTGCATGGTGATGGTCTTGCATGACTATAATGTAATTTCTCTATCCTATGCTACATTGCCCCCGAGACAGGGAACTTGTCATAGGCGGGAGAATTCATCAGCAGGAAGAAAGTAAAAAGAAAGATGGATGTTTATACCAGTGTAAATTTTTTGGCTCATCTCATGTGTTATCTTGTCTTCAGTCCCTCTGCATCCTACAGCAGTTAGTTCTACAGAGATGTTTGAGAATAAACATTCTGAGCTGGATCTTCTCTGATGCCGTTTTATTTCAGCTTATTATGAGACTGGGCTAAAGCCAACTGTAAAATTTAGATCTGGGTTAAGTTTCTAAACCCTGCCAAAGATTAGGGTGGTCTGATCCAAACTTTTGTTTCAAGTCTCTTTCTTCTCTTTTATCAGAGCCACATGGGGAGGTGGTTCTTCAGCATTTTCTGAAACATCTTTCATGCTTCAAGAAGTAATCTTTAACTACGGATCTTTTTCATAAAACAAGCAGAAAATATACTGTGGAAAAATCCGTCAGATATGGGCAACGAGTTTGATTAAATGTTGCTGCTGAAACAATTCTGGAGGTGTCCCCACATTTCCCATCTCCACTTGGATGTCCTCTGTTACGAGAAGGTCTCTTTGCCATACCTGTCTGCAACGGCTCACCACCGATGAGCAACAGACAGGGCTTTGGGCCAGCCTGTAGCTGGTCCTCAGGGGTGAAAGGAAGCATTTGGTAGGTCCATGCTCCTGGCACAGCGGCTCTCCGGCAAGCATCCTTTGGTTAAGCCAGCAGTGCTTTTGGCAGACATGGGGGAGCAAGGGAAGGTGGTGTCTCACATGGCTTCCTACTAGGGCTGCCTTGTGTTGCTGCATGCTGTGTGCTACATGGCTCACCACCTGCAGTTGGGGAAACCTGTCTTCTGCTCAAGGAACCATGCTCCCTGATGCCCTCTGTGAGGAGCTCTCCCTCCTTGAGTGGTGACAAACTGCCAAAGAACAGCTGGAAAGTAGCAGAAAAGTCTCCCTAAAACCACACACGAGTTCACGGATTTTATTTCCCTATAGATTTCCTACTTTAATACCTCAGGACACTAAAATTATGCCTCCTACCAGTCTAGCCTTGAAATGTTGTTATTAAGCTGGGCATGAAATACCTTCCAGTTTCTAGGTTAATGTGAAATAAAATTAAAACAAACAAACAAAAAAACAACCGTCTTGAACCTCTCAGGAAATCTTGGCAAGGGCCCATGCAGAGAACATAGCTGGGCAAGGGCCCATAGCAAAGAACATTTTTTGTCAATCAAAACATTTCATTTTAATGTCTATGTGTAAAAAGACATAATTCTTATGCCTCTGTACCACAATTTCTTCTTCCTAAGTGACTGCCAGAAAATCCCCACATCCCATCCCACAAAAAATAGAACTAGGCTGGGTTTTAATTTACTTCTTTTAAATGAGAAATTGATCTTACAGCTGATAAACTGGAATTTTCTGATGAAAAGCATGTAGTTGTACAATTTTAGCCAGCTCTGCTCATCTTTAAGCACTCCCAGAGTGCACAAGGGTGAGATCACAGTGGGGACAGCAAAGCTGCAGATGGGAGCAACGTGCAGACCTGGCACGGTTCCCACTGGGAAAGGGATGAGGTTATGGGGAGAGGAGCCAGTTAGGTAAGGCAGCAGCCCTATCCCCTTCTCAAACCTAATGGCTGATGTGCTGACAGTGCGTTTTTCCCCAGAAATAAAGCAACAGTCTGACACACATCATGGCGTTAACCTTTATTTCTCCTTCTGGTGACTGTAAATGCTGTTTCCCTTTCTTCTGCTCTTTCGGTGCCCAGTAACTCACCCTCTTTCTACCGCTTCAGGTGTCGTATTCCCTTACTCTCCACGGCTGGGTCGTTACAACTTAAACTTCCATGAGGCTCAGCGAGCATGTCTGGACCAAGACTCCGTTATCGCCTCCTTTGACCAGCTCTACGATGCCTGGAGGTCAGGGCTGGACTGGTGTAACGCTGGCTGGCTCAGCGACGGGTCCGTGCAGTACCCCATCACCAAGCCCAGGGAGCCCTGTGGAGGGAAGAACACAGTGCCTGGGGTCAGGAATTACGGGTTCTGGGACAAAGATAAAAGCCGATATGATGTTTTCTGTTTTACTTCAAACTTCAACGGTAAGAGCCTTCTTCACCCCTACCTTGTAAACGACTGTTTCTGTGCTTAGGAAAGAAACTGCAAAGGCAGAAAGTGATATTTGATTTGTCAAAGCTTATGTTAGGCTTGGAAAATGTTATTGTTGAATTTACAAGGACACATGCGCAGAGCAAAGTTGTCTTTGCCACATGTTCACGTAGACCGTTTTTACAACTCAGAACTTATATTGGCAGGAGTTTCTAATATCTCCACTTTCACCCCGTTAAAATTTATACGTACTCTTTTAAAGTTGATATATGCCCAGTTTATTTCAGTTAAAGTGATGAAGAAACCTGTGATTCATTAATTGAGCTTTCCTGTTGAATTCAATTATAATTATGATGTTTTACAACTTAAATATATCACCGAAACAAAATTCTGATTATCACTTCATCTATGCTGTTGTGTCAAGCAGCTTCTGCTCATGTACCAGGTCTAATATGACTAATTCTTCCTTATCGGCAAAGCTATTTCTAGCTTTTATGCCTAATAATTTAGATTCCTAATCTTAGTACACTGCCAAAACCCTGTTCACTTTTGCTCTGAGGTTGGTCTGCTCTAAACCTTATTTTAGTGACTGCAAGCTTTTTTGCTATTAGTAGATGTCACTTTAGGTATGAAAAGACTTGATCTCAGCTTGCTATCATTTCAGGTTTAATCTAGTGGCTGAAAAGGATTTAGAAAACATGGCTGTGAATGAGAGGAATGCCGCAAGTGAACATGTGCAAAAAGAGTCTACAATCCTCTATAGCATCATACTTGTGGATAATTCCTGTGCAACTTTGCACATGTTTGGCTTGCAGCCCACCCAGACCAAGGAGCATGGCCTTTTCTGTTTATGCACAGATTGCTTATCCACAGTGAAGCACTTTTGTCCTACAGCACAGCAAAAAATAAACATAAGCCTTGCTCTCAGAAGATATGCTCTAGTGCTAAGTCTGCTCCACCCTCTCAAAAAACCTCCAAATCCTCAAACCAAGAATATTAAATCAGGCTGGATGAGGTCTGAAAAAAAAGTTTAGCGGATTTTTGCCGTGCTGCATCATTCCATGAAATGCTGGCTCATTTTTTTCTTGCTTCTTTTATCCAAAGCAAAATCCTACATGAGCTCATCTGTTATATGCAGATTTAGCCCTGTACTATAGAAATAGCACCAAGGAATAAAATAAACAAGGAAAAAGAATTAAAGTGTGATAGCTGCACTATTTATAATGCTTGAAGAATAAACGTTTGTGACTACTGGTCACTAATCACCACCCTTTTCCACACTAGCAGCTGGAGAGTGTCTCTTAAGGAAAGAGAAAAATCATTCCTGACAAAAAAAAAAAAAAGTACTGAGAGAGAAATATTGCCTGTGCATTGATACAGCAAGAGAGAGAAAGAGGGAGAAAGAGGAATGAGGCAAGGTAAGGATAAAGTATACAGGTAGTAAAGAAATCAAAGACAAGCCACTAAAACGAATCTTATCCTTGGTGAGTCTGTTAAACTGACCTGCAAGACAGAATACTACACAGCAGTAGGATGACATACAGCGGTGAGCACCATCTTTTCTAGTTCCCTACAGCTCAGTGCCATGTAAGTCTCTCAAGGCGTCAGCAGAAAATCTGGATTCTGCTTCTCTCAGCGTCCATTTCCTTAACCAGCAACTCACCAGGTTACATTATCCTCACATGTCCCTGCTGCGTTCTCCACTATTCATGTCCCAAGCTTACCTTAATACCCACAATAAACCCAGTCACTCTCCCAAAATGCCAACTGCCTATTTTCAGCTCAACGCTTCAGATAGCTTATGTACACTTAACAGCATACATTAGCTTTCTCACTGTAAAGGGAAAAGCTTATAATAACCCATTTTGCCACCAGGTTGCAATTGCCAAAGATAGTGGCTATGGGCAAAGAGCTATTTCTGCAACACCCAATATTGATTCTCTCAGCTCAGGAACAGCCAAGGAAAATGAGAAGTGGTTAGGACACCATGCATTTCCAGCGGTGGCAGTGACTGCTGGAGTCTCCTGACAGTATGAAACAGAGAAGCCTTCAGCTTTATGTCAGGGAGCTGGAAAAATGCCAAGGGCCCCAGGATCAGGGGAGTATAAGGCGAGCTTAAAAAAAAAAAAAATCTCAAAGAGTGTTAGTTGTGGGAGCTGCTATGAATAAAAAGGGTGAGTGAGGTTTAGGTTTCTGCTAAGTGGGGTTTTTTTAGGGAAAGAAATACCCCAAATACATTATGAACTCAGGGACCATATCTAAAAAAAAAAGGCTCAATTTTAAATAGTTCAGCAGTCAAAGCTAAAAAGTCTGTCTAAAATACATGCAAAGCTTGTTTTTTACCTGGATAAGAAAGGTACAAACCAGCAAAATTACATTCAGCCATTAAGGTGAAAAATGAAAATGTATTCATCAATGCAGTGAGTTCAAATCCAGGTTCAGTGTTTTCACTCTGGTACTGTTGGATCCCATCTGTGATGAGCTGAATACACCAGAAAATACTGGTTAAAAAAAGGGGATTTTATACTATTAGTGAAGAATTCTACCTGCATTCCTGTTACCTGCATAGGGAAATTGTTTTAGCGAAGTTTGTCTGCAATGCAATATAAAGGAATCTTGGTACTTTATGAAATTACTCTCTGCAGCGTCTTTTCTTAGACTAAGTGCAATATTTGAACATTTTGTTCTGCCTGTATAACTGCTTCATACTCAAATCATTCTGTTGGTTCATAGAAGAACTGTTCATGTTTTGTGTCTGTGCAGGTAAAGCCAAAAACCGGAAAATGTTTCACACACTTTGTAAATAGTAGTACCAGCAATTTACCAGTTTATAAGAATATAAAGTGAAGTGTTTCATAAAACAATGCAAAGAGTAATATTAGCATAATGCTATCCATTAAATCCATCAAAATATTGTGAAATAACATAATTTTTTTGCCTCCATAGAGATAACTATTGGATGGCAACACGTTTCCCAACCTGCTTTTACATTCCTCATGTTGATAAAGACTATTGAAAATG